>NW_026126240.1:0-93297 GCF_943737965.1 Phodopus roborovskii
CTGCACCTGGCCCTGGTCCTGGCCCTGCACCTGGCCCCTTCCCTGGCCCTGCCCCTGGCCCTAGCCCTGGCCCTAGCCCTGGCCCTGCACCTGGCCCTGGCCCTGACCCTGACCCTGCATCTGGCCCTGGCCCTGTACCTGGCCGTGACCCTGACCCTCTACCTGGCCATGGCCCTGCACCTGTCCCTGGCCCTGCACCTGGCTCTTGCACTGGACCTGCATCTGGCCTTGGCCCTGCACTTTTCCCTGGCCCTGGACCTGCACCTGGCCCTGGCCCTGGACCTGCATGTGACCCTGTCCCTTCACCTGGCCTTGGCACTGGCCCTGCATCTGGCCCTGGTCCTGGCCCTGCCCCTGGCCCCTTCCCTGGCCCTGCCCCTGGCCCTAGCCCTGGCCCTAGCCCTGGCCCTGCACCTGGCCCTGGCCCTGACCCTGACCCTGCATCTGGCCCTGGCCCTGTACCTGGCCGTGACCCTGACCCTCTACGTGGCCATGGCCCTGCAACTGGCCCTGGCTCTGCACCTAGCACTGGCCCTGGCCTTGCACCTGGCCCTGACCCTGCACCTAGCCATGACCCTGCACAGCTACTGGCCCAGGCACAAGCTCTGCACCTGGCCTTGGCCCTGGCCCTGGCCCTGCAGCTGGCCCTGGCCTTGGCCCTGCACCTGTCCCTGGCCCTGGCCCTGCATCTGAACCTGGCCCTGCACCTGGCCCTGGCCCTGGCCCTGCATCTGAACCTGGCCCTGCACCTGGCCTTGGCCCTGGCCCTGCACCTGTCCCTGGCCTTGGCCCTGGTCCTGCACATGCCCCTGGACATGGCCATGCACCTGGCCCTGGCCCTGGACCTGAATTAGAACCTGGCCCTGCACCTGGCCTTGGCCCTGGCCCTCCACCTGGCCCTGGCACTGGACCTGCACATGGCCCTGGCCCTGGCCCTGGACATGGCCCTGGCCCTGGCCCTGCACATGGCACTGGCCCTGCACCTGTCCCTCTCCCTGGCGTTGCTCCTGGCCCTGGCACTGGCCCTACATTTGGCTCTGGCCCTGGCCCTGCACCTGGCCCTGGCCCCGCACCTGGCCCTGGCCCTACACCTGGCCCTGGCTCTGGCCCTCTACCTGGCCCTGGCCCTTCACCTGGCCATGACACTGGCCCTGAACTGGGCTTGCACTGGCCCTGCACTTGGACTTGGCCCTGGCACTTCACCTGGTCCCTTCCATGGCCCTGGCCCTGAACATGGCCCAGCCCCTGACCCTCTACCTGGCCATGGACCTGCACCTGTCCCTGGCCCTGCAGCTGGCCCTGGCCTTGCACCTGGCCCTGTCCCTCTACCTGGCCATTACCCTGGCCCAGACCTGGCCCTGGCACTAGACCTGCACCTGGCCTTGGCCCTGTCCCTGTCCCTGCCCCTGGCCCTAGCCCTGGCCATGCACCTGGCCCTGGCCCAGGCCCTGCACCTGACCATGTCCCTGGCCCAACACCTGGCCCTGGCCCTGGCCCTGCACTTGGCCCTGGCCCTGACACTGCACCTGGCCCTGGCTCTGGCCCTCTACCTGGTCCTGGCCCTTCACCTGGCCATGACACTGGCCTTGTCCTGGGCTTAAACTGGCCCTGCACTTGGCATTGGCCCTGGCCCTGCATCTGGCCCTGGCCCTGGACCTGCACCTGGCCCCTTCCCTGGCCCTGGCCCTGGCCCTGAACCTGGCCCTAGCCCTGGGCCTAGCCCTGGCTCTGCACCTGGCCCTGGCCCTGACCCTGACCCTGCACCTGGCCATGGCCCTGTACCTGGCCGAGACCCTGACCCTATACCTGGCCATGGCCCTGCACCTGTCCCTGGCCCTGCTACTGGCCCTGGCCCTGGCCTTGCACCTGGCCCTGGCCCTCTACCTGGCCATTACCCTGGCCCAGCACCTGGCCCTGGCACTAGACCTGCACCTGGCCTTGGCCCATTCCCTGGCCATGCCCCGGGCCCTAGCCCTGGCCCTGCACCTGGTCCTGGCCCTGCACCTGGCCCAGGCCCTGTACCTGGCCTTGCACCTGGCCCTGGCCCTGTACCTGGCCGTGACCCTGACCCTCTAACTGGCCATGGCCATGCACCTGGCCCTGGCCCTGGCCCTGCATCTGGCCCTGGTCCTGGCCCTGCACCTGGCCCCTTCCCTGGCCCTGCCCCTGACCCTAGCCCTGGCCCTAGCCCTGGCCCTGCACCTGGCCCTGGCCCTGACCCTGACCCTGCATCTGGCCCTGGCCCTGTACCTGGCCGTGACCCTGACCCTCTACCTGGCCATGGCCCTGCACCTGTCCCTGGTCTTGCACCTGGCCCTGTCCCTTGCCTTGCACGTGGCCCTGGCCCTCTACCTGGCCATTACCCTGCCCCTGGCCCTGGCCCTGGCCTGGATCCACAATGTTGGTTTTAATTTGTCTCTTATGATTTCTTTCATTCTTCCTTTCTTTCTTTCTTTAAATCAATGTTGATATCGATTTGTTAACTCTCTAGGGGTTAATTATGAGAAATTATCTCTTTATTCATTCATTTTTTTGTTCATATCTATGGTTAAGAACTCAATCACCTTTCACTATTGAGCAATCATTTAGGCTTCATGCATAAAACACCATTCACTGGTTTATAGTTTGTTGATTTAATTATGAAAATCTGTCATTATATATTCAGTGATCACTGGAGTTTTGAGCCACCTTAGGGGAGTCCATCGTGCCAGTCCATCACATCTTCGAGTACTACACTTACTTCCTTAACTGTTAAGCTAGGAAATTAAATGATAATTCATCACTTAATTAATGAATTTAAAACATAGGTAATGTTATGGACCATAAGTCCCTTTTGGAGTCAGATATTGGGAGTTGATGTAACATCATCTCATTACTTCATCATTTAGCTATATAAAGAGATCTTTACATCAGCGATATGTTTAGGATTTTGGTGCCATTTCGTCAGTGTTAATATAAAATGCCTACTAATTTATTATCAATTTAAATTATTATCAATTTAAATTATTATTAATTTAATTTTGGTCCTGGCCCTGCCTCTAGCCCTGGCCCTGGCCCTGGCCCTGACCCCCGCATTTGCCCTGGCCCTGGACCTGGCACTGGCCCTGACCCTGGCCCTGGTTCTGGCCTTGGCAATGCACCTGGCCATGACCCTGACCCTCTACCTGGCCATGGCCCTGCATCTGGCCCTGGCCCTGCACCTGGACCTTCCCTGGCCTTGCACCTGTCCCAGACCCTGCACCTGGCCTTGACCCTCGTCCAGCACCTGGCCCTGGCACTAGTCCTGCCCCAGGCCTTGGCCATGGCCCTGCACCTGGTCTTGGCCCAGGCCCTGGCCCTGCACTTGGCCTTGGCCCTTGCCCTGCACCTGGCCCTTCAACTGGCCCTGTATCTGGCCCTGGAACTTAACCTGGCCCTGGCCCTGGCCCTGGCCCTGGCCCTGGCCCTGCACCTGGCCCTGGGCCTGCACCTGGCCCTGGCCCTGCACCTGGCACTGGCCATGGCCCTGACCCTGCACCTGGTCCTGGCCCTGGCCCTGCACCTGGCCCTGGCCCTGCCTGTGGCCCTGCTTGGCCCTACACGTGTCCCTGGCCCTGGACCTCTACCTGGCCCTGGCCCTGAACCTGGCCCTGCCCCTGGCCCTACCACTGGCCCTGCACCTGGCTCTGGCCCTGACCCTGACACTGACCCTGGCCCTGCACCTGGCCCTGGCCCTGTACCTGGCAATGACCCTGACCCTCTACCTGGCCATGGCCCTGCTCCTGGCCCTGGCCCTGCACCTAGCAGTGGCCCTGGATTTGCACCTGTCCCTGACCCTGCACCAAGCCATGACCCTGCCCAGCTACTGGCCCTGGCACTAGCCCTGCACCTGGCCTTGGCCCTGGCCCTGGACCTGCACTTTGCAATGCACCTGGCCATGACCCTGACCCTCTACCTGGCCATGGCCCTGCATCTGGCCCTGGCCCTGGTCCTGTACCTGGCCCCTTCCCTGGCCCTGCCCCTGGATCTAGCCCTGCCCCTAGCGCTGGCCCTGCACCTGGCCCTGGCCCTGCACCTGGCCCTGGCCCTGACTCTCACCCTGCACCTGGCCCTGGCCCTGTACCTGGCCATGACCCTGCACCTGTCCCTGGCCCTGCACCTGTCCCTGGCCCTGGCCTTGCACCTGGCCCTGGCCCTGGCCCAGTCCCTCTCCCTGGCCCTGGCCCTGCACCTGGCCCTGGCCCTGGCCCTGCACCTGGCCCTGGCCCTGGCCTTGCACCTAGCCCCGGCCCTCTACCTGGCCATGACCCTGGCCCAGCACCTGGCCCTGGCACTAGAAGTGCACCTGGCCTTGGCCCTGGCCCTGGCCCTGCACTTGGCCCTGGCCCTGGCCCTGCACCTGGCCCTGGCCCTGAACTTGGCCTTGGCCCTTGCCCTGCACCTGTCCCTGGCCCTACAGCTGGCCCTGGCCCTGGCCCTTCACCTGGCCCTGGCACTGGACCTGCATCTGGCCTTGGCCCTGCACTTTTCCCTGGCCCTGGACCTGCACCTGGCCCTGGCCCTGGACCTGCATGTGACCATGTCCCTTCACCTGGCCTTGGCACTGGCCCTGCACCTGGCCCTGGCCTTGGCCTTGGTCCTGCACTTGGCCCTGGCCCTGGGCCTGCACCTGGCCCTGGCCCTGGACCTGCATCTGACCCTGGCCCTGCACCTGGCCTTGGTCTGGCCCTGCACCTGGCCCTGGCCTTGGCTCTGGCCCTGCACATCGCCCTCGCTCTGGCGCTGCACCTGGCTCTGCAACTGGCCCTGTCCCTGGCCCTTCACCTGGCCCTGGAACTGGACCTGCACATGGCCCTGGCCCTGGCCCTGCACATGGCCCTGGCCCTGCACCAGTCTCTCTCCCTGGCGTAGCTCCTGTCCCTGACCCTGGCCCTACATTTGGCCCAGGCCCTGTCCCTGCACCTGGCCCTGCACATTGCCCTGGCCCTGACCCTGACCCTGCACCTGGCCCTGGCCCTGTCCCTGGCCATGACCCTGACCCTCTACCTGGCCATGGCCCTGCACCTGGCCCTGGCCCTGGCCCTGCTCCTGGCCCTGGCCCTGGCCCTGCACCTGGCCCTGGCCCTGGCCCTGCACCTGGCCCTGGCTCTGGCCCTCTACCTGGTCTGGCCCTTCACCTGGCCATGACACTGGCCCTGTCCTGGGCTTGCACTGGCCCTGCACTTGGCCTTGGCCCTGGCCCTGCATTTGGCACTGGCCCTGGCCCTGCACCTGGCCCCTTCCCTGGCCCTGGCCCTTGCCCTGTACCTGGCTCTGCCCCTGGCCCTAGCCCTGGCCCTGCACCTGGCCTTGCACCTGGCCCTGGCCCTGACCCTGACCCTGTACCTGGCCCTGTACCTGGCCGTGACCCTGACCCTCTACTTGGCCATGGCCCTGCACCTGTCCCTGGCCCTGCACCTGGCCCAGGCCCTGGCCTTGCACCTATCCCTGGCCCTCTACCTGGCCATTACACTGCCCATGGCCCTGGCCCTGGCCTGGATCCACAATGTTGGTTTTAAATTGTCTCTTGTGATTTCTTTCTTTCTTTCTTTCTTCCTCCCTTTCTTTCTTTCTTTCTTTAAATCAATGTTGATATCGATTTGTTATCTCTCTAGGGGTTAATTATGAGAAATTATCTCTTTATTCATTCATTTTTTGGTTCCTATCTATGGTTAAGAACTCAATCACCTTTCACTATTGAGCAATCATTTAGCCTTCATGCATAAAACACCATTCACTGGTTTAAAGTTTGTTGATGTAATTATGAAAATCTGTCATTATATATTCAGTGATCACTGGAGTTGTGAGCCACCTTAGGGGAGTCCATCCTGCCAGACCATCACATTTTCGAATACTACACTTACTTCCTTAACTGTTAAGCTAGGAAATTAAATGATAATTCATCACTTAATTAATGAATTTAAAACACAGGTAATGTTATGGACTATAAGTCCCTTTTGGAGTCAGATTTTGGGAGTTGATGTAACATCATCTCATTACTTCATCATTTAGCTATTTAAAGAGATCTTTACATCAGCGATATGTTTAGGATTTTGGTGCCATTTCGTCAGTGTTAATATAAAATGCCTACTAATTTATTATCAATTTAAATTATTATCAATTTAATTTACTATCAGTTTAATTTTGGCACTGGTCCTGACCCTGGCCCTGGCCCTAGCCCTGGCCCTGGCACTGGTCCTGGCCATGGCCCTGGCCCTGACCCTGGTTCTGGCCTGGCAATGCACCTGGCCATGACCCTGACCCTCTACCTGGCCATGACCCTGCACGTGGCCCTGGCCCTTGCCCTGCACCTGGACCTTGCCCTGGCCTTGCACCTGTCCCTGACCCTGCACCTGGCCTTGACCCCTCGTCCAGCACCTGGCCCTGGCACTAGTCCTGCCCCAGGCCTTGGCCATGGCCCTGCACCTGGCCTTGGCCCTGGCCCTGGCCCAGGCCCTGGCCCTGCACCCGGCCCTGGGCCTGCACCTGGCCCTGGTCCTGCACCTGTCCCTGGCCGTGGTCCTGACCCTGCACCTGGTCCTGGCCCTGTCCCTGCAACTGGCCCTGGCCCTGGCCGTGCATGTGGTCCTGCTTGGCCCTACACCTGTCCCTGGCTCTGGCCCTCTACCTGGCCCTGAACCTGGCCCTGCCCCTGGCCCTACCCCTGGCCCTGCACCTGGCTCTGGACCTGACCCTGACACTGACTCTGGCCCTGTACCTGGCAATGACCCTGACCCTCTACCTGGCTATGGCCCTGCTACTGGCCCTGGCCCTGCACCTAGCACTGGCCCTGGCCTTGCACCTGGCCCTGACCCTGAACCAAGCCATGACCCTGCCCAGCTAATGGCCCTGGCACTAGCCCTGCACCTGGCCATGGCCCTGGCCCTGGCCCTGCACTTGGCCCTGGCTCTGGCCTTGGCCCTGGCCCTGGCCCTGCAGCTGTCCCTGGCCCTGGCCCTGCACCTAGCCCTGGCCCTGTCCCTACACCTGGCCCTGGCAATGGCCCTGTACCTTGCCCTGGCCCTGCACTTGGCCCTGGACCTGGCCTTGCACCTGGCCCTGGCCCTGGACCTGGCCTTGGCCCTATCCCTGCACCTGGCCCTGGCCTTGGCCTTGGCCCTGGCCCTGCACATCGCCCTTGCTCTGGCGCTGCACCTGGCTCTGCAACTGGCCCAGGCCCTGGCCCTACACCTGGCCCTGGCACTGGACCTGCACATGGCCTTGGCCCTGGCCCTGCATATGGCCCTGGCCCTGCACCTGTCCCTCGCCCTGGCATTGCACCTGGCCATGACCCTAGCCCTATATTTGGCCCTGGCCCTGGCCCTGAACCTGGCCCTGGCCCTGAACATGGCCCTGGCCCTGGCCCTGCACCTGGCCCTGGCCCTGGCCCTGCACCTGGCCCTGGCCCTGTACCTGGCCGTGACCCTGTCCCTCTACCTGGCCCTGGCCCTGCACCTGGACCTGGCCTTGCACCTGGCACATGGCCCTCTAACTGGACATTACCCTGGCCGAGCACCTGGCCCTGGCACTAGACCTGCACCTGGCCTTGGCCCTGGCCCTGGCCCTGCCCCTGGCCCTTGCCCTGGCCCTGCACCTGGCCCTGGTCCTGGCCCTGCACCTGGCCCTGCACCTGGCCCTGGCCCTGGCCCTGCACCTGGCCCTGGCCCTGCACCTGGCCCTGGCCCTGCACCTGGCACTGGACCTGGCCCTGCACCTGGCCCTGGCTCTGGCACTCTACCTGGGCCTGGCCCTTCACCTGGCCATGACACTGGCCCTGACCTGGGCTTGCATTGGCCCTGCACTTGGCCTTGGCCTTGGCCCTGCATCTGGCCCAGGCCCTGGACCTACACCTGGCCACTTCCCTGGCCCTGGCCCTGCACCTGGCCCTGGCCCTGCACCTGGCCCTGGCCCTGACCCTGACACTGCACCTGGCCCTGGCCCTTTACCTGGCCATGACCCTGACCCTCTACCTGGCCATGGCCCTGCACCTGGCCTTGGCTCTGCACCTAGCACTGGCCCTGGCCTTGCACCTGGCCCTGACCCTGCACTTAGCCATGACACTGCCCAGCTACTGGCCCTGGCCCTGGCCCTGCACTTAGCCCTGGCCGTGGACCTGTCCCTGGTCCTGGCCCTGGCACAGGCCCTGTACCTGGTCCTGGCCCTGCACTTGGCCCTGGCCCTGGCCCTGCACCTGGCCCTGGCCCTGGACCTGCATCTGACCCAGGCCCTGCACCTGGCCTTGGCCCTGGCCCTGCAACTGGCCCTGGCCTTGGCCATGGCCCTGCACTTGGCCTTGGCCCTGCACTTGGCCCTGGCCCTGGCCCTGGCCCTGAACCTGGCCCTGGCCCTGGACCTGCATCTAACCCTGGCCCTGCACCTGGCCTTGGCCCTAGCCCTGCACCTGGCTCTGGCACTGGACCTGCACATGACCCTGGCCCTGGCCCTGCACAGGGCCCTGGCCCTGCACCTGTCCCTCTCCCTGGCGTTGCTCCTGGCCCTGACCCTGGCCCTACATTTGGCCCTGGTCCTGCACCTGGCCCTGGCCCTGCACCTGGCCCTGGCCCTACACCTGGCCCTGGCTCTGGCCCTCTACCTGGCCCTGGCCCTTCACCTGGCCATGACACTGGCTCTGAACTGGGCTTGCACTGGCTCTGCACTTGGCTTGGCCCTGGCCCTGCACATGGTCCCTTCCCTGGCCCTGGCCCTGAACCTGGCCCTGCCCCTGGCCCTAGCCCTGGCCCTGACCCTGGCCCTGCACCTGGTCCCTTCCCTGGCCCTGGCCCTGAACCTGTCCCTGCCCCTGGCCCTGGCCCTGGCCCTGCCCCTGGCCCTGGCCCTGCACCTGTCCCTGGCCCTTGCCCTGTACCTGGCCCTGGTCCTCTACCTGGCCATTACCCTGGCCCAGACCTGGCCCTGGCACTAGACCTGCACCTGGCCATGGCTCTGGCCGTGGCCCTGCCACTGGCCCTAGCCCTGGCCCTGCACCTGGCCCTGGCCCAGGCCCTGCACCTGGCCATGTCCCTGGCCCTGCACCTGGCCCTGGCCCTGGCCCTGCACATGGCCCTGGCCCTGACCCTGCACCTGGCCCTGGCTGTGGCCCTCTACCTGGTCCTGGCCCTTCACCTGGCCATGACACTGGCCCTGTCCTGGGCTTGCACTCGCCCTGCACTTGGACTTGGCCCTGGCCCTGCATCTGGCCCTGGCCCTGGCCCTGCACCTGGCCCCTTCCCTGGCCCTGGCCCTGGCCCTGAACCTGGCCCTGCCCCTGGCCCTAGCCCTGGCCCTAGCCCTGGACCTGCACCGGGCCCTGGCCCTGCACCTGACCCTGGCCCTGCACCTGGCCCTGGCCCTGACCCTGACCCTGCACCTGGCCTTGACCCTATACCTGGCCATGGCCCTGCATCTGTCCCTGGCCCTGCAACTGGCCCTGTCCCTGGCCTTGCATCTGGCCCTGGCCCTCTACCATTCCATTACCCTGGCCCAGCACCTGGCCCTGGCACTAGACCTGCACCTGGCCTTGGCCCATTCCCTGGCCCTGCCCCTGGCCCTAGCCCTGGCCCTATACCTGGTCCTGGCCCTGCACCTGGCCCTGGCCCTGCACCTGGCCCTGGCCCTGTACCTGGCCCTGTACCTGGTCTTGACCCTGACCCTCTACCTGGCCATGGCCATGTACCTGGCCCTGGCCCTGGCCCTGCATATGGCCCTGGTCCTGGCCCTGCCCCTGGCCCTCTCCCTGGCGTTGCTCCTGGCCCTGACCCTGGCCCTGAACCTGGCCCTGGCTCTGGCCCTCTACCTGGCCCTGGCCCTTCACCTGGCCATGACACTGGCCCTGTCCTTGGCTAGCACTGGCCCTGCACTCGGCCTTGGCCCTGGCCCTGCATCTGGCCCTGGCCCTGGCCCTAGCCCTGGCCCTAGCCCTGGCCCTGCACCTGGCCCTGGCCCTGCACCTGGCCCTGGCCCTGACCCTGACCCTGCACCTGGCCCTGGCCCTGTACCTGGCCGTGACCCTGACCCTCTACCTGGCCATGGCCCTGCACCCATCCCTGGCCCTGCACCTGTCCCTGGCCCTGGACTTGCACCTGGCCCTGGCCCTCTACCTGGCCATTACCCTGGCCCAGCACCTGGCCCTGGCACCAGACCTGCACCTGGCCTTGGCCTATTCCCTGGCCCTGCCCCTGGCCCTAGCCCTGGCCCTGCACCTGGTCCTGGCCCTGCACCTGGCCCTGGCCCTGTACCTGGCCGTGACCCTGACCCTCTACCTGGCCCTGGCCCTGCACATGGCCCTGGCCCTGGCACTGCATGTGGCCCTGGCCCTGGCCCTGCACCTGGCCCTGGCCCTGGCCCTGCACCTGGTCCTGGCCCTGCACCTGGCCCTGGCCCTGTTCCTGGCCGTGACCCTGACCCTCTACCTGGCCCTGGCCCTGCACATGGCCCTGGCCCTGGCACTGCATGTGGCCCTGGCCCTGGCCCTGCTCCTGGCCATGGCCCTGGCCCTGGCCCTGGCCCTGGCCTGGATCCACCATGTTGATTTCAAATTGTCTCTTGTGATTTCTTTCTTTCTTTCTTTTTTTCTTTAAATCAATGTTGATATCGATGTGTTTTCTCTCTAGGGTTTAATTATGAGAAATTATCTCTTTATTCATTCATTTTTTGGTTCATATCCATGATTAATAACTCAATGACCCTTCAGTATTGAGCAATCATTTAGGCTTCATGCATAAAACACCATTCACTGATTTGAAGTTTGTTGATTTAATTATGAAAATCTGTTATTATGTATTCAGTGATCACTGGAGTTTTGAGCCTCCTTAGGGGAGTCCATCATGCCAGTCCATCACGTCATCGAATAATATACTTACTTCCTTAACTGTAAAGCTAGGAAATTAAATGATAATTCATCACTTAATTAATGAATTTAAAATACAGGTAATGTTATGGACCATAAGTCCCTTTTGGAGTCAGATTTTGGGAGTTGATGTAACATCATCTCATTACTTCATAATTTAGCTATATAAAGAGATCTTTACATCAGCGATATGTTTAGGATTTTGGTGCCATTTCGTCAGTGTTAATATAAAATGCCTACTAATTTATAATCAATTTAAATTATTATCAATTTTAATTATTATCAATTTAATTTTGTCCCTGGCCCTGGCCCTGGCCCTGGCCCCTGGCCCCTGGCCCCTGGCCCCTGGCCCCTGGGCCCTGGGCCTGGGCCTGGCTCTTCTTGACCAATTCAAATCTAAACAATGCCGAGAAACCATGGGATCAAGCTCCTCTAAAGGGCAGAGAATGTAGAGGGATCATTTTATTTTCAAAAAAGAGAAAAGGTTATGGTAGAGGCGATTAATTGTATTGTATCCATTCTTGGAATTAGAAAATTGAAGCATTGAAAAAAGGTTTAAAATACTCATCTTTGTACTTGAGTGGCATTATGATGCTTTCGTTTTCATCCTCATGTCACTATAGGCCTGTTGTAGCTTGAGAGAAGGGTAAATACGTAGAACCCAAAAGAAAGAGCCCTGCTTTGGTTTTAGTGAAAAACTCAGTGAGGCTATAAGGTTAGTTCTTCTTTGGTATGCTCCTTTTAGCATGTGGGAGGGGCAGTAGAATGTGACAGAATGTTGGTCCATAAATGTTGCCTGGCAACCCTGCTTGCATTCTCTATCCTGGTATCATGGCCAAGGACCAGAGAGCAGCTTCGGGAAAGTATCATAGGACATTACAGTGTCCAAAGATAACTAACTCCTAAAACTTCCAATGACAGGGATTGATTCCCCTAACCAAGTCATAGCCACACCTCTAGAGGTTTGCCTACAGCTTTTACTAGTCACCAAATTCTAGAATTCCTAATTATCAGAGAACATTAAATTTCTTCTGTTTATGACTTCTCTCTCTCCTAAGAAATATTACTATGGAAACAAAGATAATAAGACTCACAAAAGGTGATTTTGTCATTGTTAACTTCCTTCAGGAAGGTGATAATACATTTGTTGGAGTAGATTTAGGGATGATTGGTTGCAGTCCATCTCTTTTGAGGCAGCAGTCCAACATGAAATATGTAGAATCTTCTAAAAACCCTGCATACAAAATGACATTTAAGCATTTAAACATTTCACGACTCCACTCTCCGATTAAATAAGGGATGAACCTGGGAGTTTCCCACAATCATGTAGAAGTCAGTGAGAGTAAATTGTGTCGAGTATGGCAGACCATTTCATCATCTGATTATGTTGTTATTTGATTATTAAAATAGGACATTAGATAATCCATGATCAGTGGATTCCACGATGTGGGAAACAATTATTATGGACCATCTAAATATTAATTTTGTAGTTAAAAGATTTAAATTAATCAAGACAGCATCGTTCAAAAGCCTGGTTTGGAGCCACCTTAGGGAAGTGGATGATGTTACATGAACTCATTTTTTGATTATTTAACTATATAAAACAATGATTATATCATCCATGACACCCTGGAATCTGGTGCCCCAGATCATCTAATTACATAATTAAAGTATTAAAATTGACAGTCTGTGTTAATACCCAAGACAATGTAAAAATTTTAAAGTTATGTAAACCAAAGATCCTCCATTCCATGGAGACACATGTAAGGCTTCCTCTAGTGGAGATAATGTGCAATATCATCACATTTTACGATACATTTATTCAATTGAGGATGATGACATAATTCATGACTGAAGTCTGGCTATGCTTCCCTGCCAGTAAAATGCTATATCACCTATTTATTTTGACAGTTAGCTATTACTGACTTATTTAATTCTTTAAATTATGTAAGCGACAGACGATTCCATCACCGATTACGATTAGTGTGCAAATATCTGTCAGGGACAAGGTTAGGAAAGATGTAGACATGGGCAGAGCATTTTCTGAATGATATATGAATCTCCCATAGGAAAAAGGATGCAGGATGATTGAGTCCAGAAGATTGCTCGGGACCTTTCGAGAAGTACAAGGACTACACCAAGGCCGGCATGGTGGTCTGGGTGTTGACTACCTGCTGTTCATCCACATCTTCACATCAGTTGTGATCTACCATGAGAAGAAGTAGTGGCACTAGGAGGTCGGCATCATCTCTGAGACCTGGCAAAAGGATGAGGACCCTGAACACGGAAGAACATCTCTCTCTCAGATATGCTGGCTTTGCCTCAGCTGCAGCCAGCTTTTCAGCTGATAGCAACATCTTGGTTACTACTTCTAAGCCAGGAATGGGCCCATTATCTCAGATCCTGCAGAACCACAACAGAGATTCAGGTGCTGGTGATGATGTCAGGCCAACAGAATTCATCATGCAAGACAGTATGATTATCTGACGATTAACTTATGGCATTTTAAAAATCCTTGATGACAGCATACATTTCCATATCTGTCAAGTCTGCCCAGGATTTGAAGATACAAAAAAAAAAAGCTCAAAGACTTACATATTTAAAGATGTAATTATTAAATTCTTTCATTATATAATCTGTGATACCTGAAGTTTGGTGTCACCTTGTGTGACTCAAGTGTGACAGACGATCTAAATATCTGATTATTTCATTATACAAATCTGCCTTTTGCTACTCCTGGAAGAGTGGAGTCTGGATCCACCTTGTTGGTTTTAAATTGTCTCTCTTGATTTCTTTCTTCCTTCCTTCCTTCCTTTATTTCTTTCTTTAAATCAATGTTGATATCGATTTGTTATCTCTCTAGGGGTTAATTATGAGAAATTATCTCTTTATTCATTCATTTTTTTGTTCATATCCATGATTAAGAACTCAATGACCCTTCAGTATTGAGCAATCATTTTGGCTTCACACATAAAATACCATTCACTGGTTTAAAGTTTATTCATTTAATTATATAAGTCTGTCATTATGTATTCAGTGATCACTGGAGTTTTGAGCCTCCTTAGGGGAGTCAGTTATGCCAGACCATCTCATCATCGAATACTACACTTACTTCCTTAACTGTTAAGCTAGGAAATTACATGATAATTCATCACTTAATTAATGAATTTAAAATACAAGTAATGTGATGAACCATAAGTCCCCTTTGGAGTCAGATTTTGGGAGTTGATGTAACATCATCTCATTACTTCATCATTTAGCTATATAAATAGATCTTTACATCACCGATATGTTTAGGATTTTGGTGCCACTTCGTCAGTGTTAATATAAAATACCTACTAATTTATTATCAATTTAATTTATTATAAATTTAATTTATTATCAATTTAATTTTGTACCCGGATCTGGCCCCGGCCCCGGCCCCGGCCCCGGCCCTGGCTGTTCTGGACCAATGCAAATCTAAAAATTGCCAAGAAACCATGGGATCATGCTCCTCTAAAGGGCAGAGAATGAAGAGGGATTATTTTATTTTCAAAAAAGAGAACAGGTTTATGATAGAGGCGATTAATTGCATTGTATCCATTCTAGGAATTAGAAAATTGAAGCATAGAAAAACGGTTGAAAATACTCATCATTGTACTTGAAGGGCATTATGATGCTTTCGTTTTCATGCTTATGGCACTACAGATATGTTGTAGCTTGAGAGACGGGTAAATATGTAGAACCCAAAAGAAAGAGCCCTGCTATGTTTTTGTGAGAAATTCAGTGATGCTGTAAGGTTACTTCATCTTTAGGTATGCTCCATTTAGCATGTGGGAGGGGCACCAGAATATGACAGAATATTAATTCATAAATGTTTCCTGGCAACCCTTGCATTCTCTATTCTGTTATCATGGGACAAGTACCAGAGAACAGCTTCGAGACAGTGTTATCATGGGACATTACAGTCTCCCAAGATAACTATCTCCTAAATCTTTCAATGACAGCATTTGATTCCCCTAACCAAGTCATAGCCAAATCTCTGGAAGTTTGCCTACAGCTTTTACTGGTCACCAAATTATAGACTACCTAATTATCAGAGAACATAAAATTTCTTCTATTTATGAATTCTCTCTCTCCTAAGAATTAATACTATGGAAACAAAGATAATAAGGATCACAATTACTCATCAAAAGGTGAGTTGGTCATTGTTAACTTCCTTCAGGATGGTGATAATCCTTTTGTTAGAGTAGACTTAGGGATTATTGGATTGCAGTCCATCTCTTTTGAGGCTGCCGTCCAACATGAAATATGTAGAATCTTCTAAAAACCCTGCATACACAATGACATTTCAGCATTTAAACATTTCACGACTCTCCTCTCCGATTAAATAAGGGATGAACCAGGGAGTATCCCACAATCATGTGGGAGTCAGTTAGAGTCGATTGTGTCGAGTATGGCGGACCATTTCATCATCTGATTATGCATTTATTTGATTATTAAAATAGGACATTAAATAATCCATGAAGAGTGGATTCCTCGATGTGGGAAACAATTAATATGGACCATCTAAATATCAATTTTGTAGTTAAAATATTTAAATTAATCACGACAGCATCATTAAAGAGCATGGTTTGGAGCCACTTAGGCAAGTGGATGATGTTACATGAACTCATTGTTCGATTATTTAAATATATAAAACAATGATTATATCATACAAGACAACTGGAATCTGGTGCCAGTTATTGTCAAGAAAGTAGTACTTAGATAATTAAATAATGCCACGTGATTAACTCCCATGGAGTTTTGTCCCGACTCCAGTCAAGAAGAACAACACCATCATCGATTTTAATAAAAAATATATAATGAAAAATAATTGAAAAATGACATGGTGGTGCATACTTAAATCCCACATGGAGTAGTCAGACTGATCTCTTACTGGAATAGTGATATTTTTAAAAAATTAAATTGAAAATTAATTAGTGGGCCTTTTATATTAACACTGATGAGATGGCACCGAAGTCCTAAACCTATCGCTGATGTAAAGATCTATTTACATAGGTAAATGATGAAGTAATGAGATGATATTACATCATCAACTCCCAAAATCTGACTCCAAACGGGAGTTATGGTCCATAACATTACCTGTATTTTAAATACGTAAATTAAAAGATGAATTTTTACTTAAATTCCTAGTTTAACAGTTAAAGAAGTAAGTGTAGTATTACATGACGTGATGGTCTGGTACAACGGTCTCCCCAAAGGAGGCTCAAAACTCCAGTGATCACTGAATACATAATGACAGATTTTCATAATTAAATGAATAATCATAAAACAAGTGGATGGTGTTTTATGCGTGAAGCCTAAATGATTGCACAATACTGAAAAGACATTGAGTTCTTAATCATAGATTTGAACAAAAAATGAATGAATAAAGAGATAGTTTCTCATATTTTACCCCTAGAGAGATAACAAAATGACATCAACATTGATTTATATTAAGAAAGGAAGAAAGAAAGAATGAAATAAAAAAGAAAGAAAGAATTCACAAGATACAATTTAACACCAACAAGGTGGATACAGACTCCACTCTCCCTGGAGTAGAAAAAGACAGATTTGAATAATGAAATAATCAGATAGTTACATGGTCTGTCACACTTGAGTCACACAAGGTGGCACCAAACTTCAGGGATCACAAATTATACAATGAAAGAATTTAATAATAACATCTTTAAATATGTAAGCCGATGACATTTTTTTGTATCATTAATTCCTGGGCAGACTTGCCAGGTATGAAACTGTATTCTGTCATCACGCATTTTTAACATGCCATCAGTTATTCGTCAGATAATCATACTGTCTTGCCTGATGAATTCTGTAGGCCTGACCTCATCACAAGTGGCTGAATGTCTGTTGTGGTGCGGCAGGACATGAGATAATGGGCCCAATCCTGGCATAGTAGTAGTAGCCACAATGTTGATAACAGCTGACAATATGGCTGCCGCAGGGGCATCACCAGCATAGCTGAGAGAGAGATGTTTTTCTGTGTTCTGAGTCGTCATCCTTTTGCCAGGTCTCGGTGATGGTGCCGACCTCCTAGTGCCACTCCTTCTTTGCATGGTAGATCACAACCGATGTGAAGATGTGGAGGAAGAACAGGTAGTCAACAGCCAGACCACCGTGCCGGCCTTGGAGAAGTCCTTGTACTTCTCAGAGGACACCGTGCAACCTTCATGACTCAATCACCCAGCATCCCTCGTACTCTGGAAGATGCATAGATCATTCAGAAATTGTTCTGCCCATGTCTACAAGTTTCCTAACCTTGTCCCTGACAGATTTTTGCACCTTAACCATAATTAGTGATGGCACTGTCTGTCGTTTACATAGTTTAAAGAATTAAATAAGTCACTAATAGCTAAATGTCATAATAAATAGGGGATGTAGCATTCTACTGGCAGGGAAGCATGGCCAGACTCCAGTCATGAAGGATGTCATCATCATCAATTGAGTCAATGAATCATACAATGTGAAGATATTGCACATTATCTCCACAAGAGGGAGCTTTACAGGTCTCTTCTTGGAATGGAGGATTGTTGTTTACATAACTATACAAATATTTACATTATCTTGGGGATTAACACAGATTGCCAATTTAAATTCATTAATTATGTAACTAGATGATCTGTGGCATCAGATTCCAGGTGTCATGGACGATATAATCATTGTTTTATATAATTAAATAATCAAATAATGAGTTCATGTAACATCATCCACTTCCCTAAGGTGGCTCCAAACCAGGCTCATGAACGATGCTGTCATGATAAATTTAACTATTTTAACTACATAATTGATATTAAGATGGTCTATTATTATTGCCTCACACATCGAGTCACCACAATCCACTGATAATGGATTATCTAATGTCCTATTTTAATAATCAAATAACAACATAATCAGAGGATGAAATGGTCTGCCATATGCCACACAATTGACTATCTGTTGACTCCCACATGATTGTGGAAAACTCCCAGGTTCATCAGTTATTTAATTGCAGAGCAGAGTAGTAACATGTTTAAATGCTGAACTGTCATTTTGGATGTAGGGTTTTTAGAAGATATCACATAATTAATGTTGGGTGGCTGCGTTAAAAGAGATGGACTGAAATCCAGTAATCATAAAGTCTACTCTAACAAATGGATTATCACCTTCCTGAAGGAAGTCATCAATGGCAAACTCACCTTTTGATGATTAATTGTGAGGCTTATTTGTCTTTTGTTCCATAGTGTGACTTCTTAGGAGGGAGAGTATTCATAAACAGAAGACTTTGAACTGTTTCTCCACAGACTACGTTCTCTGATGATTAGGTATTCTTGAATTTGGTAACAAGTAAAAGCTGTAGGCACACCTCCAGAGGTGTGGCTATGACTTGTTTGGGCGAATCAAATGTTGTCATTAAAAGTTTTAGGAGATAGGTACCTTGGGAGACTGTAATGTCCCATGATAACACTTTCTCGAAGCTGCTCTCTGGTCCTTGGCCCATGATACCAGGATACACAATGCAACAGGGTTGCTCAATACTGAAGAGACATTGAGTTCTTAATCATAGATTTGAACAAAAAATGAATGAATAAACAGATAATTTCTCTTAATTCACCCCTAGATAGAAAACAATATGATATCAACATTGATTTAAATAAAGAAAGGAAGAAAGAAAGGATTAAAGAAAGAATTCACAAGATACAATTTAACACCAAGAAGGTGGATCCAGACCCCACTCTTCCTGGAGTAGAAAAAGACAGATTTGAATAATGAAATAATCATATAGTTAGACCATCTGTCACACTTGAGTCACGCAAGGTGGCACCAAACTTCAGGGATCACAGATTATATAATGAAAGAATTTAATGATTACATCTTTTTTTGTATCATCAGTTCCTGGGCAGACTTGCCAGATATGAAAATGGATGCTGTCATCACGCACTTTTAAAATGCCTTCGGTTAATTGTCAGATAATCATACTGTCTTGCCTGATGAATTCTGTTGGCCTGACCTCATCACAAGCACCTGAATCTCTGTTGTGGTGAGGCAGGATATGAGATAATGGGCCCAATCCTGGCGTAGCAGTAGTAGCCACAATGTTGATAACAGCTGAAAAGATGGCTGCAGCAGGGGCATAACCATCATCATTGTCCCATTCAAGTACAATGATTTGTATTTTAATTCTGTTTTCTGTGCTTAAATTTTCTAATTCGTGAGAATGGAAACAATACACCTCTTCATTCTCTGACCTTTATAGGAGCTTGATCCCATGTTTTCTTGGCCAGGGACAGTGCCAGGGCCCAGGGGACAGGGGCCATGGGCCAAGGGGCCAGGGGCCAGGGCCAGGGCCAGGTACAGGGCCAGGGCCAGGGCCAGGGCCAGGGTCAGGGGCAGTGCCAGGGCCAGGGCCAGTGCAAGGGCCAGGGCCAGGGCCAGTGGCATGGAAGTCACATAGTGGACTGATACCTGTATGCTTCTGCTTTGACAGACAGTTCTTGCTGGGACCTGGCACTCTCCATAAGATGCCTCTTTAGCAGAGGCCCTTCAATGGAGGCTGTTTCACTCATGACTTTAAGAATATAATAGGCCTTCTTGGGAAGATTGATTTCTCTAATTCCAATCCTACACATTTGCTTTGTATCATATAAAGCATTTCATATTGGAGGAAACTGTTAAGAATTTATCCACTAAGTACCTGGGTTACAGGAATGAGTGCTCACAATATTGTGTATTCACAAGTTAAAATATGTTTGGTTAAAGATTTAATTTAATTTTAATTATGTAGTGCCAGTGCATGGATTTGTGTTTGCTCACACTTGTTCCCAAGAATTTTAGCCTTTTGATTTATTCTTGTAGCAGGAACTATAGAATTTTGTCAAAATCCTGACATAGCTCCTAGCAATGAACGTTCCTTAATTTTTTTCATTCATATCTCTAAACTTGTTTCTATCATTTCGCTATCATCTTGATATGAAGTGATAGGGGAGAGCTCATGAAAGAGTAAATCAAAATAATTCATACAATTTGGTGAAGATTTTAGCCATCATACTTTTCTTTCATTTCAATAATCTTTTTTTTTTTTTGTGGAGCACGGTTCTTACTAAGTTCACTACACCCAAGAGAAATGACAAACCCATCAGCCCTTCTGATATAATCTGCAACCCAAGAGAGAGAAAGAGAGAGAGGGAGAAAGACACAGAGACAGACAGATCTGACATAGAGAGAAAGACAGCATGAGGAGGGAGAAAGGGGAAGAGATAATGGGAGCAAGAGAGACATCAACCCAAGCTTCTCCACCTTCTGGTTTCACACTCTGTACCAAAGGCATCTCATATAAGACTGGGTAGTAACCTCCACTATGACTGGTGTCTATACTTGAAACTCTGATTGGCTAACAAATCCCGAGTTACTGGAATAAATGAGCAGAAAAGACACAGAATTTGAGGGCAGGTTTGGACTAGGACTACCAAACATTCTAAACTCTTTGGATAGATACAGAAGCCATTACGGTTTCCACGCAACAACACAGCCTCCCTGGTTATGCATATCTTGGTTTAAGTATGGCTTCTTCCTTCTCCCCAGGGATGATATGGAGAGGAAGGATTCAGGAGTTGGTGGGATCGCTTTTAGCAGGAGGTGTGGTTTACAAGGTTTCCCTTAGCCACCATCCTGTAGACCATCGGCAACTGTTCCTTGAGAGATGGACAAAGCAGGTTGTGCAAAGCTTCAGCCTTAATATTGAGCTGCAGTTGGAGAGAGGTTGTTCGAGTCCTGGCAGTATTTGGTAGCACTGTTCCAAGCCCTACCTTCAGGGTGTCAAGGGGGGCACTCCCCTGGATTCACCTCAGTTCAGACTTCACCCTTGAAAGGCCTGCCATTGTTCCCCATAGTAGTGGAAAGACACAAAGTCTCCTGAGAAAATTGGGAGCATCGGGTGCGGGAAGGGAGAGTTAGGAGAAAGAGAAGGGAGAAGAGATTGGGAAGGAGAACAAGAGGCATCAAGAAGACTGAGTTTTGGAAAGAATAGAGGAGAGCAACAAAAGAAATACCGTACAAGATGGGGATATAATAGGTGGTAAGAGAAATCTGGCACTAGGAAAATGTCCAGAGATCTACAAGGATCACCCCAAATAAAAATATAAGCAATAGTAGAGAGACTACCTTAAATGTCCTTCCATATAATGCGATTGATATCTACTTTATAGGATATTCTAGAGCCTTCGTCCAGTAGTTGAAAGAAACAGAAGCAGACACCCACAGCTAAGCACTAAGTGGAACTCCAGGAATCCAGTTGCAGAGACAGAGGATTGATAAGTACAGGGTTCAAGGCCAGGTTCGAGATACCCACAGAATCACCTAAGCAAAACAATGCAGAGGTCATGAACCCAGTCTGACAGTTGGGAATCCATAATATGACTGACCTAAAACCCCTAAAAGTGCATCTCATTTAGAAGGCCTAGTAAGTGTAAGGGACCTCTGGCAGTGGAATCAGGATGTATCCCTGCTGTATGAAAGGCTTCAGGAGCCCATTCCCCATGGAAAGATACTCAGCCTAGACACATGGGGTTGGTACTTGTCCCTGCCCCAAATGACTTTGGGGTTGATACAGACATGAGAGGGATAAGAAACAGAGATAGATATGGTAAAATAACTTTGATTCTATTTTAATGGAATTCATTAAAAGTAAGAATATGTAATAAGGTGGGGTCAATATATTAGCTAACATTTGCTGGTGCCAGGGCCCTGAAGATCAAGAGCTTTGGGCAAGTTTATGGACATTGTCCTGAAGCAATCACAGACTAACTTTGACTTTGTTATGAACACAATACCCCAGGGACCACTTTCATCTGTGGTGACTAGGAAATCCTGAAATTCCTACATCCGCTCTCCAAGAACCATTACAAAAGGCTTCTGCCACCATGCCTTGCTTCATAGCTTCAAGTTTACTTAGTGAGACATTAGATGTGATGGATAACATGAAGAATTACACTTAACTGTGTAGAAAACATCTTACATCTGTGAACCTGGCTGTCTCCATTACTAGTAATAGACAGAACCCTTCCAAGACATTCAGTGAGTTTTACAAGAGTAAATGATAAGGGAAAATAATATTTCCCATATTTGAAAAGACAATGGACTTTGAGGCAGAAAACTTGCATTTGATGGACACCATCTTCTATTACTGGAGTTTAGTACCAGAGCCTGTTGTCTGGCTACACTAACAACCAGGCTCAGTCATTCATCATAAATGAGCCAAGCTAATGAAATAACATCTGTTGACAAGCCAAACTACAATGCCAGCACTCTGGATTCAAGGTGGACAGATATCTCTCATGTCCTAGGACAGACTAATCTATAATGTAAGTTCTATTTAAGACAGGATGTCACAGTAATACTATTCTTAAAAAGAAGAGAAAAAATACAAAAGTAAAATTAATGAAAATTTAAAGCATATATATTCATTTTGTACACTTATGAAAACAAAAAACAAAACAGTAAATAATCTATATCAAGGGTCATAATAGGCTTAGAATGCAAATATATGCAAAACAAAATTAGAAAGCTAAATATGGAATTTTTCCCACCTCTAAAGCACTCCTATATACTCGGTTCCTGTTTCTGCTATAAGGTGGTCATAGAGGTTTCATAGAGACATTTTCAAGACTCAAAATTTTTTCTACAATGTGACTCCCTGGAAAATGAGAATTTTATGAGTCTATAGTTGCCGTGGTGGTAGGCCAAATGTGGACCCCAAAAAGTTGACTTATGATCTCTGCACAAATATCATTGTCTAAAAACTGGTAATCAATTTACAGACACACACATACAACAGGATTTGTTCTGTTTCTTTTTCTGGTAAAAATGTCTTTTCCATGGAATTTTATAGCATCTTTGCATAATCCATTTTGAAGACAGTACTTCAAGTTGAAGCACCCATGGGCAAATATTGAGAACATGAAGAAGCATGGAATTTGAAGTAATAATTACTTATATTCACATCCACAGCACAATAAGCTATGTTGTGGAATAATGGCATATGCCACGGGGTTGCTCATGCTGCCTGAGTGAGTTCCAGCATTTTTAAGTTGCAGATCAAACTCAATTCTTCAGGATGTGTGGAACAAAGTGTTGTGGACTGTAGTTTGTAGGACTGTAATCAGAAACAGCAGCTCAGTCCCATGTCCATTCCACAGTCACTGAGTGTGGACAATTGGAAGACAAGCTATCATTGATGAAAGAAAGACAGAGACATAATATGATGTCAGGCAGGCAGATTCAGTCAATACTGAAAGCTCCATTTTATTCATACACCAAACTTAAGTAGTCAAACAAAGGTGCGGCAATGGAAGGGGACATCTATTAATATGTATAAAGGGAAAACAGAAATTGCTTCCACTAATGCTAAAGGCACTCCATAATTGCACATATTATGTGCCTTCAGGCACCCCATTGCCGCACTTCCTCCCTTACTTCTGGGTGGTTAACCTGTCTACTCCCAAATCATTGCTATTTAGATAGGAGATATTCATCATCAAGGCACAGGTGTCCTGTAGCAGGATAATGTCTTAAGGACAATAGGAATTATTGGAGCACTTTGAACTCATGACAAGTTGGAATGGATTCGCATTTAGGAGTTGAGAAACTTCAGACTGGCAGAATATATTCCAGGGCTGCCAAAGCCATACAGAAGCCTTGTATGCAAACAGATGATAAGATCTACCTTTAACTGCTTGGTGGCAGTGCAAATGTTTAATCCTAGGACACAGGGGGCTGCCTGATTTTGCTTAGGTTGAGGCCAGCCAAATCCACAGAATGAGTTTATGTCCTGCACAGATAAACCCTGTTTTGAAAACAAAAAAACAAAACAGAACAAAGTCACATAAAGGAACAGATCAACATTCTGGTGGTAGCCTACATGTATAAATGGTATTGAAGGAGGAAGCTTTCCCTGTTTGGCTACTTACCCTAGCTCTTGGTACCAAGTTTCTTCCTTCACTACCATTAGAGCCTACTTTTTAGGAATTTTGATGTATAATGACCAGCTGACACATCCATCCTGATAAACTAAAAAACTGCTGTACTCTTCAGATTCCCATTGGTTGGCAACCATTGTTGGACTAAATATATCACAGCTTGTGAGACATCGTAATAAATTAACTTTCTACATATATGGAGAGTTTCATCCTACATTCCTTTTCATGCAGAGAACCTTCATTAGTGCAGTTGGCTTTTGTTTTGTTTTATTTTTTTATATGCTTACAGAAGATGTATTCCTCTGTAAATATTCAATTTTCCATGAAGACTATTTTCTCATTATGATGACTTTGCCAAGTGTTTGCTCTGAATTTCAGGGATAAAATTCTACATTCATGGAGCCATCATCTGGCATTCTGCCACGAGAAAGACCATTTATATTTTTTTGAGATGTGGTCCCTGCTTTTCTTTCCTGATTATCTGTAGTTCCTGTGACAAACAGGTAAAAAAGCAAATTTAGTTAAACAAAACTCAGTGTTTAACCAAATAACAAATAACACATTTTGCATTCCTAAATCTCTTTGTGGTAGATAACGAATATTTGGAGCTCCCTTCCAACTTTTTCACCAAGAATCACTCAATCCATTTAAGTAATTATATTTAGCTAGCAACACTGTGTCTAGGAGGAAGAAAGGTAAATGCCTGTGTACTACAGAATGATAGCAGAGTTCAGCTATAGGACAATTGCTATAGAAATGCACATCACTGCTGATGTAGAAAAGTCTTAGTGCTAGAAGGCAATCAGTAACCATTGCAATTACTCCTTAAGCACTCTGCAACCACCTGGGAGGTGCTTTTATCACTCAGGCCTTAATAGCTAATCAGGCCCCTTTGTGATGTGCCTGTCAAAAGAAGTGCAGGGCCCTTCTGGTCTGGATTTGAAGAGAAACTACAGCCAGTGGTTTTGAGTGATGTGCTTTGAGGAAGGGCAAACTGGAAAACCACAGCATGGTGAGTGAGGGGCTGCCATCCTCAAATTGGTGGTGGGAGATAGGTGATGGATCCAGTGTGGTGGATATTCCCTGGATCTGGGTGGGAAGCTGCAAGGAGACAACCTGTCCCCTGAATCCTCATGTAGTTCTTGCAATTCCCAGAAGCTAGAGAGAGTCTACCAAATAACTATTCTGTGGGCTGTATCTGCTTTGAGTACTGTGAGCAGGGAGGTATCTATGGAAACCTTTTTTAAGTCAACTTCTACATACTTCAGGTGCACCCACTGAAAGCAAGCCAACAAACTTCCAGACGCCTTTTAGTTAAGTCCCTTTTATAAGTTCAGCCGTTTGCAATTTAATATTATGTGTAAGATCCATGTATTGTTAATTTTCTGCAGGTTGTAAAAGACATCTCATGTAAGGGTAGCACTTCACTATTGAGCAGTGAACTACATGAGTAGAATTTGTAACACAAACGATTTACAACTGCTTTTGAGATATTATATCTCATAAAGTAGAATTTAACTGAGGTAGTACTGCCTCTAAAACACACAAAGATAAGTGTATGCTGATCAGTCCTGTTAGAATTTTGAATCCTAGATACACATTTGTTGTCCATGATTTTCCAGACCTTTGACCCCAAACCATTACACAGAAGCTACTCCTGTTTTGCAACTGCATCTAGTCCCTTACCCTTATCATACACCTGCCCCAATACAAGCTGCTCAGAGAGATATTACAGTGTCATAAACAACCTTAAATGGTATTATATCATATAGTTGCAGTTTTCTTCTCCAGAAAAGCATACATAGTTCTACCACTGTGGCAATAGGACACCAGATTTTAAAAAGTAAACCAATGATGTATGAGTGGCCTGATAAAGCAAAGCTTTTACTTAGGTCCTAATGCAGGGATGAGAAACATTCTTAGAAGAGTTAGTAACAACCAGGGGCCTAGGCCTTGAAATCTTTTCCTAAGGGCCTGGTGTATTGACAATAATACACAGAACCTCGCCAAAATCCAGGTATTTGCATTGGAGAGCTGGTAATTTTATGGAACAAAGCCTTTTTGGACAGGTTCTTTCAGATATGTAGATATAAACTACATAGAGCTATGGTTCTCAGTCCCAAGGCCACTGTGGGCTTAGTTAGCAATGATCATGAGATATCCTGTATTCCATTGTTTTAGTGGTGTTCTCCTGAGTTTGTCCCATTTAATGGGTTTCTACTGACTTCACATAAGTGTCCCCTTTCCTTCCATTTCCTCTGTGGAAATAGTATACAAGTGTCTATTCTCCTTAAGAAACTTTTCATGGGACACATCTCCCTATCCCAGCTTTTTTTAAAAAAATCTTTTCTACCTTCTACATTTCCTATCTATCACATTTCCCATCACCTTCACCTCAGGATCCTATATGTGGAACAGGTCCTTCAGTTTCGGGTATCTGAAGGCCTTTAGGAACAGTACTGGGAACACATTTGCTGTGTAATCCTCCCATCTCCCTAAGTAGCTAGACATGCTGTCTCCAGTCTCTACTGAAATTGCTCACTGTGTAAAATGGAGCTTGAACCAAAAGCCATTTAAGAAGGATTGCATATATGAAAAGCAAACTATGTCTAGGCTGGCGCCTCTCTGAGTATTTTCCAGAGATAGATATATGTTATGTTAGAAATATTTGTCTTTATGGATCGCCTCTGTGGGTGAAGTGATTTTTCCCTGGGAAGGCATATTAATGCTACAACCGATGCATTTGCATCCTGTTAGAAGAATGTTTATGAGATAATCCCTCATGTTGATGAAAGTAGCATTGGTTGTACTCTGTTGCTCTCCAAACAATGGCCTTGCTGTCTTCTGTACTATACCTTCAAATTTCTTAAATTACTGTAACGCCTAAGAGATTTAAATTTTCCATGAGAGTCAGGTAGCCAACTATCCAGTGCAGTCACAGGAAAAGCATTTGCAAGTGGAGCATTGCTTCTACCTTCAGTGCAGAATAAGGAAAATTGTTTATACTGCAGGAGGATTCAGGGTAAGCAAAATGGTCCTGAATTCACCACTATGAAAAAAGTACAAGGCTGTGGTAAGGGGAGTGATTTGGTTATTTCCCAGCATGTTTTAATCTGTCATGTGTTGGAACCCAGACCAGAGTTTGTAGGTGTACAGTTTGTGAGGGATGAAATGAAAGGCAGGATTGCTTAGTGGCTAGTGTTGCCACTTTTGGGGGTGGAGCTACTTTCAGTGTCCATCAGTCATCTTGGAGGAAATGGGTGGTGCCAGCATCTGGCCTGTCTCTCTGTTAAAAAATCTTTTTAATGAGACATTTTAAATGCCATATTCTCTAGATCTCTGAGCATTTGAGGGCTGTCTGACTGTTTAGCATACCTTAGTATACAAAATATCCCTGTAATTAATCTGTTTTGAAAACTGGATCCAAGCTGAGCGGCTGTGGAGGGATATTTTACTTAGGGCCCTGCAGCCTGACTGTAACTGGTTTTTACTTAGTAGGTTACACTTATAACCATAGAGGACAAAGAGGTAGAGAAAAACTCCCTGTGATAATAGAGGCTTAACCTTAATAAACAGCTCACAGGAAAGACTGGGTGGCATAAATATTTTGTTAGCTTGAAATAGACATTTATAACCTTAAATATTTACCACCATTCAAAGGCACATAGCAATTTAGAAATAGTTGAGATTTAGTACAATTGAATTTAAATTGTATGAAGTTAGCTTGCATTTACATAAATTAAATTTAAGTTAAATGTACAGATATATTAAACAAGACTGTGTAAAATTGAGAAGTACTTGAATGTAAAGCTATGTATGACATAGTGAAAAAAGAAATTAGAGATAAAGAATAAAGAATAAAGCAAATAAAAGAATAAAAGCAAAAGGTAAATGAATTACAGGTTCTGTTTGCAGCAGAAGCTAGCTAGACTCCCTGTGCCTAGGTGGCTGGTGTAGCACAGGGAAGAACCATGGGGGGTGAGGCTAGGCCACGTTGTCAAAATGGCAGCTGCCATAAACTTATCCCCAACAGCTGGCAGAAATGATAACATTTTGAGATTCAATTTTGTCTTGAGTAGATGCTGCCTCAGCCCAGCCTACTGCCCTGAGACAAGCTGCAGCTGCGGTGGGCAGGAGAGTTTTAGTGTGGCGGAAAGAGAACAGAACCAAGTTGAGGGTAAGAGATTGTTTAGCAAAGAGATAGAAAAAACTCCTTCCATCTACCTGTTCGCTGGCAGTAATTTGAAAGATCCTGTAAAATATCTGGATCTAGAGAGCCATTATGTGGCCAATTTGAATTTCCTATGGGATATCTAGGTTACTAGGTTACTAGTTAGCCACAGCCACTATGTCTCTAGTTAGCTACACACAATATATCACTACTTACCCACCCATACTAAGTCACTAGTCAGCCAATTCACTAGCTAGCCAAAAATACCAAGAAAATAGTCAGCCACACACACACTGATATAGTAGTTAGCCATTCTCCTATGTATTTTTATGTGTTTAGTCAACTACACACCTAAGTCACTAGTTAGCTACAAAGACTAGGTCACTAGTTATCTACACACATTAAATCAGTAGTTAGACACACACACTATGTCAGTAGTTAGACACATACTACGTCTGTCTAAAAGAAAAACAGCTCACACTAAGGTGGTCCCAGGACTTGGGAATCAGGCCTTTAATCCCAGCAGTAGGGATTTGGAGATAGGAGTGACATGGATGGACAGAGAGAGGAAGATAAGGTAGAGGAGACAGAAGAACATGCATTGAGATGATTTTGTTCGAGCAATTAGCCTGAGGGATCGAAGAGATAGCAGTCAATCTGAGGAGGCAGTGTGAGGACAGGAGCACATGGCTTGTCTGAGAATAGGTAGAGAAAAGAACTCTAGTAGCCAGATGCTCTGAATCTGTGATCCTTCAGTTTTCACCCTCCCCTCCCTAATAGGTTACTGTGAGTTTTTACTAGTAAGATTAAAACTTGTGCTGGAAGTGATGTTCTCTCTTTGGAAGTGTGATATTTCAAAGTCAATAGAGGTAAAAATTTTAAATTATTAAAATATTAACTTTATTTTTTTTTTGAAAATTACATTGGTATCTTTTTAATGTTTTTAATTTAAAAAAATTTATACATATCAAACCAGTTCATTCCACCTTACCCCCACCCTCCTTCTTCCCCCTCTCTCCCAACTTCCCGAGCCCACGACCACTCTCCCCTCCCATCCAAAGGACACTATACACATAGGGTGATGCCTTCCAGGAGAGGTCATCTAAATCTTTCAAGTCATTTGAAGTAGGGACTAAAATATCTCTCCTTTCTCAAGGTTAATGCATTATACCTCCATGGGGATATTCCCCCAAAGTCTTTTTAGCAACAGGGATGTTTCCTGATTCCACTGTCTGAAGTCCCTTAGATTGCACAGGACATTTAGCTTAGACCCATGTTCAGGGGTATCGTGGTTAAATAAGGATCAGGATAAACAAATAGGCTGAATAGATGTTTATTTAGGTAGAAATAACTTACAACGTAGACAGATAAACACCAGGAAATTCAACCCAATCCTCTCCTGTCCAAGTCACGCCAGCAATAGAGCTTTTACCGGCTCTTCCTCCGACTTCCTTCCACAGGTCACTTCCGCCCATGGCTTCACCCCCCAATGGGCGTGGTCAGTGCCACAGAAGGACTATCTCACTACAATTCCCCTTTTAGTCTAAAGAAAAGATTTAGGCTTAATACAAAACTATATACAAAACAGTGAATAACAAGTGTGCTCTAAGAAAAGGAAAATCGAGTACAAAATGATCTACATATCTAGTCCTAGGGTGAGGGCACAATGGAGTTTACAATAGAGTTGTCCTAAGCTGGAAAATGTAAGTCTAGTACCTAATATATCTAACTAGGAAGAGAGAATAATAGTTGTGATAGTTTAATCTTCAACCTCATCAAGACCTGAGAAGGAAATTAACAATACTAGAGTAGACAGGAAATGCAGATGGACAACTTCCAAAAGGTGCAGCAAGGACAGAAACAGCAATCCACCTGAACAGTCACCCTAGGTCTCACAGCAATGTTGGTACACCCAGTTTTGGCTAAGGCCAATAGAACTTGACAGACAACAACAGTTATTAAATATGAATCACAGTTAACACTATTTAGTCCATTAACATTTAGCAAGATTAAAAGAAACTATTCTATTATCTATCTTAAATTTGTGAGTCTAAAGTCCTATATGTAACTTATCTTTAAGCATAACTAAGGACAGCTATAACCATAACTATCTGTCTTCAACTCCTTCAAAGACCACAGAAGGATAATATATAAGCTCTAGAAATGACAGAGACAACTCACTGCCTGGTCACCTGGAGTTCTTTTGTAATCTTTCATCTTCAGCCCATAGGCCATCGTGTGTCTCACAGACTCTTCAGCAAAGCAGGACTTTGTATGGCAGTTTGTCAGTCATTTTCCTCTGTGTCCTGTAGACTGTCTGGCAGACTCTTCCATGAAGCAGGAACTCTATAGCAATGTCCATCTTGCATCTGCAGTCACTTTTCTGTGGGTCCTGCATGTCCAGTTTATACAGCATTAAGTTAAAAAGTCCAGACAAGAGCTGGATCTTGTCCAAATGGCTAGTCTTGCCATACTGGAAGCAAACTCCATAACGAGTTTCTTCAATGTCCATCTTCCTTTCTGGTGCAGGTGGTATTGCCAAGAGCAATTATGTCTCACTGTCACAAAAACCCTAAACCATTTTAAATGCCATATTCTGTAGGTCTTTGAAAGTTTTGAAGAATGCCTATCTATCTCAAATTCATCTCTGTGTATCTTCAAAACCTAACTCACCAAACTATAAGTTTTGACTATTATAGGTAACTATGTAAAATCTGTACTAAATTATACATTACATTTTTAAATGAGCTATATAAACACAATACATAAACAAGAAGAGAAATATACATATCACAACACTGACCTTAAATTATATCAATAAATGAAAATCCATTCCAAAATTAAGTATTCATATCTATACCATAATCCCCTTTTTACCTTTAAAAAGATATTGGTTGTGATCATTAACCATTTATAACCAAATCCATTTAAATTAAAACAATCATTTATAAACGATATTTGGGAATTTGGGCATCATTCTTTCCGAACTACTTCTTGCTGACAGGGGGTGCTGTCATGGGGGATCCTGAGAAGATGCAGAAATCTTGGCTGTAGTCTGCAAGGCTGCTTTGTTTAAGCTGTTTTGAATGTTGGATCACCAGAAACTCTGTTTCAGGGGGTCTGGCTTGATCAAACCACATTAGTCTGTAAGGAATCCACAGTTTTTTATTTTCTGTGGAAACAAAAATAGAAATCCTTTTTCCCAGTAACTTGTCCTTGAACTTAAGTTTTTGAGTCAAAGCATTTTTAAAATATATAAATTGAATTAATCCACCAGTATTTCATTTAACAGTTATTATTTCCTCAGCAGTCAAACAATGCAAAGACAATGTAATACCATACAGTATCCAGATTCTCTATGAGCTTTTCATCTTTACGTGGCTTTATTATTACTCCGTTTCTTTTACTTTTTATTTTTTGAGGCAGGGTTTCTCTGTGTAACTCTTATCTGTCCTGGAATTCACTCTGCATACCAGGTTTACTTTGAAATCACAGAGATCTGCTTGCTTCTGTCTCCCAAGTGTTGGGATTAAAGGTGTGTGCCACCACACCCAGTTCCTCTTTGTCTCTTAAAAACCATTTTTTTTCCCAAGCCTGCATTTATTTTAAAACACTTTAAACCTTTAGAGGTTTTTCTTAATATGAATCTTTCTTTACTGTAAATCTTTATCTTTTTTTGGCCATGAGTCTTTATCTGTTAAACAAAAACATTGTTAAAATGAAAGTCTTTGTTATCAAAGATGGTGGTGATTATTTTACTGCCAGCAGTGAGAACTGTGCTGACTGCCTTAGTCTGCATGCTGCCGTCTTGGAGATGTGGTCACTGCCATTGCAAGCTCTCGTACACACCAGTAAATTGTTAGCAGTACTTCTTAAGAGCTGTGCGGTTTTTTGCCGCTCATGCTGAGTCAGGAATCTTCCCTTTAAGGAGCGGCACAAATATCTGTTTGTCTCTTCCAAAGCAGAGTTCAACCGAGAAAAATGCTGCTACCAAGAGTCCTTGCTTGTCTCTGTTCTTTTGTTTCTAAAACCCTTTTTAAAGCTTTTGTTAAATTTTAAGTGGAAGTTCTTACTAGCCACGTGGGTGCCATTTGTAAGGAGTACAGTTTTTCTGCCCGCCGCCTGGTCTTGTCCTGCTGCCATGCCACCAGCCCCAAATAACGCACAGAGATTCTGTATTTGATATTATGCTGTTTGCCAGGTGCTAGTTTCTTATTGGCTAGCTCTATCTTAATTATTAACCCATTTCTATGTATTTCCACGTGGTTTTACCAGGGAGAGGTGGCTGGCGGTTCTATTCTCTCCAGGCTTTCCATCCTGACTTCTCCTTACTATTTCCAATTTCCTCCTTGTCTCCTAGTCCCTCCTATCTTCCTTTCCTATTGGCCAACAGTACTTTATTTATTAACCAGTATGAGAAATATATACAGAATGACTCCCATCATCTCCTGTTTTCTGTCTAAATAAAAAGAAGGGTTTTAAACTTAACATAGAAAATATATAACATAACAATTATCAAATAAGAATCACAGTTGACAATATTTAGTCCATTAACATTTAGTAAGATTTAAGAAAATATTCCATCATCTATTCTGTCTTTGTGAGTCTAAAGCCCTATGTGTAACTTATCTTTAATCCTAACTAAGGAAAACTATAACCATAACTATCCGTCTTCAACTCCTTCAAAGACCACAGAAGGTTAATATATAAGCTCTAGAAATGACATAGACAACTCACTGCCTGGTCACCCAAAGGTCTTTTGTAATCTTTCATCTTCAGCCCATAGGCCATCGTATGTCTCACAGACTCTTCAGCAAAGCAGGAAACTTTAAACTGTCTTCTTGTATTGGCAGTTTGTCAGTCATTTTCCTCTGTGTCCTGCAGACTGTCTGGCAGACTCTTCCATGAAGCAGGAACTCTATAGCAATGTCCATCTTGCATCTGCAGTCACTTTTCTGTCTAAATAAAATCCCACTTCTGACACCAGATATTGTTGTTAAATAAGGATCAGTATAAACAAATAGGCCGAATAGATGTTTATTTAGGGAGAAATAACTTACAAACTACACAGATAAACACCAGGAAATTCAACCCAATCCTCTCCTGTCCAAGTCACACCAGCAAGAGAGCTTTTACCGGCTCTCCCTCCGACTTCCTTCCACAGGTCACTTCCGCTCATGGCTCCACCCCCAATGGGCGTGTTCAGTGCAACAGAATGACTATCTCACTACACAGGGGTCTGTGTCAGTCACATGTTGGATTCCCAGCTATAAGTCTGGAGCCCCATTAGCTTCTCCTTGTTCAGGTCAGCTGTGTCTATGTGTTTCTGCAGTGTGGCCTTGTCCTCCCTCTCTGCATCCGAATTCCAGTTTGGCTCAGTGTTTAGTTGTGCATGTATGCTTCTGTTTCCATCAGCTACTAGATGAGGGCTCCATGATGGTGGATAAGTTAGTCGTTGATCTCATTGTCAGGGAAGGGAATTTATGGTAGCCATTACACTGTTGCACAAATTGTTGGGGTCACTCTTGTAGGACTCTGAACATTTCTCTAGGTTCAGTTTCCTCTTCTAACCTATAATGGCTCCCATTTTTATAGTCCTACCTCTCTTGTCCTCTCCTAGCTATCCTCTTCTATTATCTTTTTTCTCATCTCTTCTCAAGTCCATTCCTTTTCTGACCAAATCTTCCTAGTCCAATGTTCTTTACTCTCCTACTTCTTTCCTTTTGCTAGTTCACTCTCCACTCACTACCCCCCAAATCCCATATGCTCTGGGGACCGTTGTCCCTTCCTGCTTCTGTGAATGACCTTATAAGAAACTCTTAGAATCCTCCTTGTATCCTAGTTTCTCTGGCAGTGTGATTTGTACAGTGGTTATCTTTTGCACAATGTCTACAATCCACATATGAATGAATACATACCATATTTATCTTTCTGTGACTGGGTTACCTCATTCAGGATGGTTTCTTCAAGTTCCATCCACTTGTCTGTGAGATTCAAGATTTTGTTGTCCCCTCCCGCACAGAGTAGTATTCCATTGTGTAAATGTGGTACATCTCCTTTATACATACTTCAGTTGAGGGGCATCTAAGTTGCTTCCATGTTCTTGCTATTATAAATAATATTGCTATGCATATATGTGAGCAAAAGTCTTGGTTCCATGGATGTGGATCATTTGGGTATGTGCATAAGAGTTAGGTTACTGGGTCCTGTGGTAGACTGATTCCCATTATCCTGAGGAACAGCCATGCTAGTCTGAAAATGGCTCTTCAAGTTTACAGATCAACCTGCAAAGCATAAGTTGTCATTGCTGTTTCCAATTTTAGTCATTCTGACAGCAGTAAGATGGTATCTTAAAGTTGTTTTAATTTGTATTTCCTTGTTAGCCAAAGATATTGAACACTTTCTTAAGTGTATTTCATCATTCCCCCTATTTAGAGTTCTCTATTCAGTTCTATATCCCATTTCATAGAATTATTTGGTGTTTTGTTGACTAGTTTCTTGAGTTCTTTGTATATTTTGGAGATCAGCCCTTTGTCAGATGTAAGATTGGTGAAAATCTTTTCCCAGTCTGTAGGCTGCCATTGGGTCTTGTCCACTGTGTTCTTTGCCTTAGAGAAACTTCTAAGTTTCCATAGGTCCCATTCATTATTTGTTGATCTCAGTGTCTATGCTTCTGGAGTTATTGTCAGGAAACAGTCTCCTGTACCAATTAGTTCAAGAGTACCTCTAATGTTTTTTTTCCTAAGAGGTTCAGTGTGGATGGATTCATGGAGGGATCCATTTGTACTTGTGTTTTGTACATGGCTATAGACATAGATCTATCTTCATTCTTCTATATACCATCATCCATTTGTACCAGCACCACTTTTTGAAGATGCTTTCCTTATCCCATTGTACACTTTTAGCTGTTTTGTCAAAAGTCAGGTGCTCATATGTGTGTGGGATAATACCAAGATTTTCTATTAAATTTCACTGAGCTACTTATCTATCTTTGTGCTAATACAAGGCTCTTTTCAGAACTATAGCTCTGTAGTAGATCTTAAAGTCAGTGATGATGATGCCTCGTGAAGTTCCTTTATTATACAGGTTGTTTTGGCTATTCTTGTTCTTTTGTTTTTCAATATAATATGGATTATTATCTTTTCAAGGTCAGTGAAGAATTGTGCTGGCATTTTAATAGATATTGAATTGAATCTGTAGATTGCCATTGAGAAAGTTGCCATTTTTACTATGTTTATTCTACCTATCCATGAGATTGGGAGATCTTTACATTTTCTGGTGTTTTCTTTAATTTCATTTTGTAAATACACAAATTACTATTATATAGGTCTTTCACTTGTTTGATAAGTGTTACCCAAGGTTGTTTATGTTGTTTGTGGCTATTGTACAGGGTGATGTTTCTCTGATTTCTTTATTAGCCCCTTTGTTGTCTGAATATAGAATGGCTGCAATTTTTTTTTAGTTTATCTTCTATGCTTATACATTGCTGAATGTGTTTTTCAGCTGTAGGAGTACCATGGTAGAGTTTTCTGGTTGCTTATGTAAACTATCATATCTTCTGAAAATAGAGAAAGATTGAGTTCTTCCTCTCAATTTGTATCCTCTTGATATCCTTTTCTTGTCTTATTTCTTTAGCTAGCACTTCAAATACAATAATGAAGATATATGGAGACAGAGGGCAGCCTAGTCTTTGTACTGATTTCAGAGGAATTGCCTTAAGCTTCTCTACATTCAGCTTGATATTTTCTCTGTGTTTACTACATATTGCTTTTATTATGTTTATATAAATTCCTGTTATCCCTGATCTCTACAAGACCTTTAACATGATAGGATGTTGAATTTTGTCAAAGGTTTTTTCTATATCTAGAGAGATGATCATGTGATTTTTCATTTTTAGTTTGTTTATATAGTGGTATATTTGAAATATTTTCATATGTGAAGCCATCCCTGCTACACATGTTAGGTGTTTTATTGTATTTCCATCTTCCCATAGATACTTCCCCGGTGTGTTTTGGTGGGTCAGAAGTTTGATGTATGTAGCTCTGGGTGGTCCAATCTCTCTAGGAGTTCTCTCCACAGGCAGGGCCCTGCAATGGGACTATAAGTTCAGATTCCAGCTGAAGACTGGCAATGCAAGTCAAAGATTTTGAAGGCTGTGACCCAGGATGTTCCTTAAGCTGATAGGCAGATCTAGCCTGGGCCTGGCACTCTCCAGCTGAGGCCTCTTTGGCAGAGACCCTACAATGGTGGTCAGGGATCCATCCTGCAAGAACTCAGAGTGGTTCCATGGAGACAGGGTCCGAAAATACATTTGAGGACTCTAGCCAAGGCCTGGTAATGGATGACAAATACTGGGCTGATACTCAGGATGTTTCTGCACTGACAGGCAGATCTAGCTGGGACCTGTCCCTCTCCAGCTAAGGTCTTTTTAGCAGAGGCACTACAATGGGGGCCCTTTCACTCATTACTTTAACAATTTAAAAAGCCTCATTGAGATTATTGATTTTTCTAAATCCAATCCTACATATTTGCTTCATATTACATAAAGCAACTCATATTGGAGGAAACTGTTAAGACTTTAAACACCTAAGAACCTGGGTTACAGGAATGAATACTCACAATATTGTTTATTCACAGGTGAAAATATGTTTGGTTAATGATTTGATTTAATTTTAATCATGTAATACCAGTGCATGGGTTTGTGTTTGCTCACACTTGTTCCCAAGAATGTTAGCCTCTTGAGTTATTCTTGTAGCAAAAACTACAGAATTTTATCAAAATCCTGACATGGGTCCTGGCAATGAACATTCCATATTTTTTCTCGTCTATATCTCTAACCCTGTCTCTATGCTTTCTCTATTTTCTTGATATGAAGTGATAGGGAAGAGCTCATGAAAGAGGTAATCAAAGTCATGCAAACAATTTTGTGAAGATGTTAGCCATCATACTTTTCTTTAATTTCAATAATCAAAATGGTTTTTTTGTTTAGCATGGTTCTTACTAAGTTCACTACACCCAAGATAAATGACAAACTGGTCAGTCCTTCTGATGTAATCTGCAACCCAAGAGAGAAAGACAGAGAGATGGGGGAGAGAGAGACAAAGAGACAGAGAAAGAAAGACAGCATGAGGAGAGAGAGGGAGAGGAAAGAGAGATAATGAGAGCAAGAGAGATGTCAACCCAAACTTCTCCACCTTCAGGTTTCATACTCTGTACCAAGGGAACAGCATATAAAATTGGGGAAGATACCTCCCCTATGACTGGTGGCTGTGCTTGAAGCTCGGATTGGCTACCAAAGCCTGAGTTACAGGACTAAATGAACAGAAAAGACACAGAACTTGAGGGCAGGTTTGGATCAGGACTACCAAATATTCTAAACTCTTTGAATAGATATAGAAGCCATTAGGGTTTCCAAGCAACAACCCAGCCTCCCTGGGTATGCAGACATTAGTTTAAGTATGGCTTCTTATTCTTGCCAGGGATGATATGGAGAGGAAGGATTCAGGAGTTTGTGGGATTGCTTTTAGCAGGAGGTGTGGTTTACATGGTTTCCCTTAGCTGCCATCCTGTAGATCGTCGGCACCTATTCCTTTAGAGATGGACAAAGTAGGTTGTGCAAAGCTTCAGCCTTAACATTGAGCTGCAGTTCTGAGAGAGGGTCTTCGAGTCCTGGCAGTATTTGGTAGCACTGTTCCAAGCCCTACCTTCAGGGTGTCACGGGGGGTGGGCACTCCTTTGGATTCACCTCAGTTCAGACTTCACCCTTGAAAGGCCTGCCATTGTTTCCTCATAGTAGTGGAAAGGGACAAGGTCTCCTGACAAAATTGGGAGCATTGGTTGAGGGGAGGGAGAGTTAGGAGAAGAAAATGGGAGAGGAGAACAAGAGGCATCAAGAAGACTGAGTTTTGGAAACAATAGAGGAGAGCAACAAAAGAGATACCATATTAGATGGAGATATAATAGGTGGTAAGAGAAATCTGACACTAGGAAAATGTCCAGAGATCTACAAGGATGACCCCAAATAAGAATATAAGCAATAGTACAGAGGCTACCTTAAATGCCCTTCCCTATAATGAGATTGATATCTACATTATAGGATATTCTAGAGCCTTCATCTAGTAGTTGACTGAAACAGAAGCAAAAATACTCAGCTAAGCACTAAGTGGAACTCCTGGAATCCAGTTGCAGAGAGGGAGAAGTTATGAGTACAGGGGTCAAGACCAGGTTGGAGATACCCTCAGACTCACCTAAGTAAAACAGTGTGGCGCTCATGACCCCCAGTCTGATAGTTGGGAAAACATAATATGACTGACCTAACACCCCTAAAAGTGCATCTCATTTAGAAGGCCTAGGAAGTGTAAGGGACCTCTGGCAGTGGAATCAGGATGGACCCCTGATGTATGAAAGACTTCAGGAGCCCATTCCCTATGGACAGATACTCACTCAGTCTAGACACAAGGGGTTGGGCCTTGTCCCTGCCCCAAATGACTTTTGGATTAGTGCATATATGAGAGGGAGAGGGAAAAGGTATGGATATGTAAAATAACTTTGATTCTATTTTAACAGAATTCATTAAAAGTAAGAATAGGAAATAAGGTGGGGTGAATAACTTAGCTAACATTTGCTGGTGCCATGGCCCTAAAGACCAAGAGCTTTGGGAAGGATTATGGACACTGTCCTCAAGCAGTCACAGACTAACTTTGACTGTGGTATGAAAACCATACCCCAGGGACAACTTTCATCTTGGGTGACTGTGAAATCCTATAATTCCTACCTCCACTCTCTAAGAACCATTACTAAAGGCATCTGCGACTATGACTGGCTTCACGGCTTCAAGTTTACTTAGTGAGACATTAGAATGATGTGATGAATAACATGAAGAGTTACACTTAACTGTGTAAAAAACCTCATTTCTGTGAACCTGGCTGTCACCATTAGCAGTAATATATAGAACCCTTCCAAGGTATTTGGTGAGATTTAACAGACTAAATGATAAGGAAAAATAATATTTCCCATATTTGAAAGACAACTGACTTTGAGGAAGAAACCCTGCACTTAATGGATACCATCTTCTGTTACTGAACTTAGGACCAGAGCTTGTTGTCTGGCTACACTAACAACCAGGCTCAGTCATTCATCATAAGTGAGCCAAGCTAATGAACTAACTTCTCTGTTGACAAGCCAAACTACAATGCCAACTCTCTGGGTTCAAGTTGGACAGATATCACTCATGTCCTAGGACAGACTAATCTATAATGTGAATTTTATTTAAGACAGGATGTCACAGTAATACTATACTTCAAAAGAAAAGAAAAAAATACAAAAGTAAAATTAATGAAAATTTAAAGCATATTTATTCAGTTTGAGTACTTATGAAAAAAGAAAACAGTAAATAATCGATACCAAGGGTCTTAATAGACTTAGAATGCAAAACAAATAACAAAGTCAAATATGGAATTTTTTCCATCTCTAAAACACTCGCATATACTCGGTTCCTGTTTCTGCTATAAGGTGGTCGTATAAGAAGTCAATGTTTTTTTTCATAGACACATTTTCATTTGAAAGAATCAATACATTTTCTACAATGTGACTCCCTGGAAAATGAGAATTTTATGAGTCTACATTTGCCCTTGTGGTAGGCCAAAAGTGGACCCCACAAAGTTGACTTATGATCTCCATACAAATATCAAGGAGTTTGTAGGACTGTAATCAGAAACAGCAGCAACTCATTCCCATATCCATTTCTCAGTCCGTGAGTGTGCACAAGTTGAAGACTAGCTATCATTGATGAAAGGAAGACAGAGACATAATATAATGTCAGACAGGCAGATTCAGTCAATACTGAAAGCTCCATTTTATTCATATACCAAACTTAAGTAGTCAAACAAAGGTGCGGCAATGGAAGGGGACTTTTATTAATATGAATAAAGGGAAAACAGAAATTGTTTCCACTAATGCTAAAGGCCCTCCATAATTGCACATACAATGTGCCTTCAGGCACCCCATTGCTGCACTTATTCCTTCAGGGTGGTTAACCTGTCTACTCACAAATCATTGCTATTTAGGTCGGAGACATTCATCATCAAATCACAGGTGACCTGTAGCAGGAAAGATAATATCTTAAGGATAATAGGAGTTATTGGAGCACTTTGAACTCATGACAAGTTGGATCGGATTCCCATTTAGGGGCTGAGAAACTTCAGACTGTCAGAATATATTCCAGGACTGCCAAAGTTATACAGATACCTTGTATGCAAACAGATGATGAGATCTACCTTTAACTGCTTGGTGGCAGTGCAAATGTTTAATTCCAGGACACAGGAGGCTGCCTGATTTTGCTTAGTTTGAGGCTAACCAAATCAAAAGAATGAGTTTAAGTCCTGCACACATAAACCCGGTTTTGAAAATAACAAACAAAACATAATCACATAAAGGAAAATCAGATCAACCTACTAGTGGTAGCCTACATGTATAAATGGTATTGAAGGAGGAAGCTTTCCCTCTTTGACTGCTTACCCTAGCTCTGAGTACAAAGTTTATTGTTTTACTACCATTAGAGCCTACTTTTTTGGAAATTTGGTGCATAATGACCAGCTGAGACATCCATCCTGATAAAGTAAAAAACTGAGGTACTCTTAAGATTCCCATTGGTAGGTAACCTTTGTAGGACTAACTACATCACAGCTTACGAGACATCCTAATAAATCCACTTTCTACATATATGGAGAGATTCATCATACATTCTTTTTCATGCAGAGAACATTGATTAATGCAGTTGGATTTGTTTCATTTTGTTTTTTATCTGCTCACTTAAGATGTATTGGCTAACAATATTGCTCACAAATACTTTTTTTTTTTTTTTTTTTTTTTTTTTGTATCCCTAAATATCTGTGTGGTAGTTAATGAATATTTGGAGCTCCCTCCCAACTTTTTCAACTAGAATCACTCAATCCATTTAAGTAAGTATACTTAGCTAGCCACACTGGGTCTAGGAGGAAGAAAGGAAAATGCCTGTTTAGTACAGAATGATAACACGGGTCAGCTATAGGACAATTGCTATAGAAATGCACATCACTGCTGATGTAGAAAAAACTTTGGGTAGAAGGCAAACAGTAACCATTGCAATTTGTCTTTAAGCACTCTGCAACCACCTGGGAGGTGCTTTTATCACTCAGGCCTTACTAGCCAATCAGGCCCCTTTGTGACCTGCCTGTCAAAAGAAGTGCAGGGCCCTTCTGGTCTGTATTTTAAGAGAAACTGGAGCCACTCATTTTGTGTGCTGTGCTTTGAGGAAGGGCAAACTGGAAAACAACAGCATGGTGAGTGAGGGGCTGATGTCCTCATGGGTAGTGGGAGATGGTGAGGTGATGGATCTAGTGAGGTGGGTATTCCCTGGATCTGGCTGGGAAACTATAGCCAGACTACCTGTCCCCTGAGTTCTCATGCAGTCCTCCAAATAACTACTCTGTGGGCTGTATCTGCTTTGAGCACTGGGAGCAGGGAGGTGTGTATAGAAACCCTTTTTAAGTCAACTTCTATATACTTCAGGTGCACCCACTGAAATAATGGCAACAAACTTCCAGAGGCCTTTTAGATAAGTACCTTTTAGAAGTTCAGCAATTTGCATTTTAATTTTATGTGTAAGATCCATTTATTGTAAATTTTCTGCACATTGTAAAAGGCATCTCAAGTAAGGGTAGCACTTCACTATTGAGCAGTGATTTACAGGAGAAGAATTTGTAACACAAAGGATTTACAAATGCTTTGAAGATATTATGCCTCATAAAGTAGAATTTAACTGAGGTAGTACTGCCTCTAAAACACACAAAGATAAGTATATGCTGACCAGTCCTGTTTGAATTTTGAATGCTAGATACATATTTGTTCACCATGATTTTCCAGACCTTTGACTCCAAACCATTACAAAGGAGAAACTCCTGTTTTACAACAGCAGCTAGTCCCTTACCCTTATCATAGACCTGCCCCATAACAAGCTGCACAGAATGCTATTACAGGGTCACAAGCAATCTTAAAATTCATTATATCATATAGTTGCAGTTTTCTTCTCCAGAAAAACATAGTTCTAACAGAGTGGCAATAGGACACCAGATTTTAAAAAGTAAACCAATGATGTATGAGTTTCCTGATAAAGCAAAGCTTTCACTTAGGTACTCACGCAGGGATGAGAAACATTCTTAGAAGAGATAGTAACACCCTGGGGACTAGGCCTTGAAAGATTTTCTTAAGGGCCTGGTGTATTGACAATACAACATAGAACCTTGTCAAAAACCAGGTATTTGCATGGGAGAGCTGGTAATTGTATGGAACAAAGCCTTTGTGGACAGTTTGCTTCATGTCTGTAGATATAAACTATATAGAGATATGTTTCTAAGTTCCAAGGCCACTGTGGTCTTAGTCAGCAATGATAATGAGATACCCTGTATTCATGTAAAGTCCCTCACAAAACTGGTAATGGAAAATCCCCCCAGAGCTCAGGGGAAGTGGGGGAGGACAGCGAATGGAGAGAGAAGTAGGAGAAAACGAGGGGGAGGAAAGGAAAACATGTGTGACCAGGAAGATTGAGCCTGGTTAGGAATAGAAGACAGGAAAGAGAGAGATACAGAGACAGAGAGAGAGAGAACATAAAATAGGGAGCCAATATTGGTTTGAAGATAAAATTGAACACAAAGAAAAGTCTGGAGAACGACAAGACTGCTGCTAACTAACAGTTTGAGCTTCTATGGAAAGGCTATAATAAATGCCCTTCCTGGAGAATGAGATCAACAACTAACTTCTCCATGGAGCCCTCAACTAATGCCTGTTGGAAACAGATGCAAACACCAATACATAAACACTGAGCCGATGTAGAACTCAGATACAGAGGGAGAGGACAAGAACAGGTGGCAGAAACACATAGAGACAGCTTTCCTGAACAAGGAGGAGCTAACGGGCCACCAGACTGATAGCTGGGAAGACAGCATGTGACTGACTCAGGACCCCTGAATATGGGTCTCAGCCAGAAGTATTGAGAAGTCTAAGTGCCCTCAGACAGTGCAGCCAGGATGTATTCCTGAATTACAAAAGGACTTTGAAAACACATCCCCCATGGAGGGATAACTGCCTTAATCTAGAGACAGGAGAGAAGCCCTAGTCCCTATTTCACATGACCTGTCAGACCTACATGACCCCTACTGCATGACATTGCCCTACATATGGAATTGCGGTGGGGAGTTGGGAGGGTCATTAGAGTGCTTGTGAGAGGGCAGAGAGAGTAAAATGGAGGGATGGAGTGAAGGTGGTTTGGAGGGAGGGAGGGGGAACTGGGATCAACATGTAAAATAATAAATTAAATTTAAAAAAAATGCTTTTACACCAAAATTTATGTTCAAGTAAAAGTTACTGGGGAAAAGGATTTCTAGTTTTGTTTCCACAGAAAATGAAAAGATGTGGATTCCTTCCAGACTAATGTGGTTTGATCAAGCCAGACCACCTGAAACAGAATACCAGGTGATCCTACATTCAAAACAGCTGGACAAAGCAGCCTGACAGACTACAGCCAGAGTTTCTGAATCTCCTTCGAATTCCCCATGACAGCTCCCCTTACTATCAGGAAGTAGTTTTGAAAGAACTATGCCCAAATTCCCAAATATTGTCTATAAATGTTTGTTTCCATCTATATGGACTTAGTTATATAAAAAAAAAAATGTGAAAGAAACAAACCAAGATAAGAATGGGCATTCATAACTAAGAAAAAAAAAAAAAAAAAAAAAAAGACTAAAGTCAAGTATGATATCTAAGATGTTCACCAAATTATTTACAAGATGTAGGTTTCCCCTTCCATGATTTCTTCCCTATTACCTGATATCAAGATGATAAGACAGGATTTAAAATACGTACAGGTTTAGAAATGTGGCTGAACAAAATTATGCAAGTTCATTGCTAAGACCTACATCAGTTTTTTGAGAACATACTGTAATTCCTCCCACAGGAATACTCAAGGGTGTAACCTTCTTCTGAGAAACCATGAACAATCACAAACTCACACACTGATATCACATAATTAAAATTAAATCAAATCTCTAAACAGATTTCCATATTTGAATATTTTTCTCTAATGAGTACTCAATCCTGTAACCATTGTGTTCAGGGTCTTAAAGTCTTCAAAGTTTTCCTGCAACATTAATTATTTCATGTAAAAGAAAGTAATCATGAAGGATTGGGCTTAGAGATAGCAATCCATATGAATGAGGTTTTTATGTAAATCAAGTCAAGTGTTACCATGAAACATGGTTCCCTTACCAGTGAATTTCCAGGACTTTTTTCCACATGAGTTTGCAAGTGAGAACAAAACAGAGACATTGTATTGCTTGAACTGATTGTTCACACGTGTCAGATATTTTTCTCTCCAAAAAACTATGTAAGTCAATGTGTGTTCAATGAAGATCATACCACATTCTTAGTAGGAAGATTCCTTCCCATAAGGGTTTTCTTAGGCTCACAAAGATTATAGGGATAAGCAAAGTGCACAGCATTACAACAATGGATACATGTATAGTGTTTTTATGCACTATGATTTATTTCTTTGATTATAAAGACTAATGATACATAGAGAGGCTTTACCACATGGGATACATTCAATATCTTTCAAGTATACATTCTTTTATGACTTAAGAGAGTGCTGGGATATGCAAAGGCTTTATCACAATCATGGCATCCATAAGTTTCTCTACAGTAAGTGTTCTTATATGACTTTTAAGCACATCATATGCTGTGAAAGCTTTACTACATTGACTAATTTCTTAGGGTATCTCTCCAGTATGTGTTCGTTTATGAAGTCCCAGATTGTTGTGTTGTGAAAATCTTTGCCACATTGATTACATCCATAAGGTTTCTCTCCAGTATGTGTTCTATGATGACACTGGAGATTACTGGCACATGAAAATGCTCTACCACATTGATTACATATATAGGGTTTCTCTCCAGTATGTGTTCTTATATTGCTTTAAGATGACCATTACTTGCAAATGCCCAACCACATTGATTACATACATAGGGTTTCTCTCCAGTATGTGTTCTATGATGAGATTTGAGAGTAGTGTCATGTGAAAATGCCCTACCACATTGATTACATGCATAGGGTTTCTCTCCAGTATGTGTTCTATGATGAGATTGTAGCATACTAACTTGTGAAAATGCCCTATCACATTGGCTACATACATAGGGTTTCTCTCCAATATGTGATCTTTTATATAACTGTATTGTGAAAAACATTTGCCACATAGTTTATAGTCTTGTGTTTTCCCTCCAGTATATGTTCTAAGATGTCTTTTAAGCATAGTATGTCTTGCAAATGTCTTACCACATTGAATACAATCATAGGTGTTTTTTACCATGTGTGCTCTGTCACTGAGAAGAAGGAAATTGTGACATGCAAAGACTTCAACACACTCTAGATTTCTATATGGTTTCTTTCCAGTATGATTTTTTTCAAGCCATTGAAGATGCCTGTAACCCACAAAGTTTTTCACACATTCATTGTGTATATTCACAAGATTAGCTCCCTTATGGCTTCTTTGATTCCTGCAAAGATAATTAGCATATGTAAAACTTTACCACGTGCATGAAACTAAAGAAACTTTCTACATGTATAAAATAAAGTTGTAATTTGGCCTAATTGTAAACAAGAATCATATCTTGAGTTTTACATTCATGATGCTTCTCTAATGTGGTATTGTTTTGATTTCATTGAAGATACCTGTGGATTCAGAGTAAGAGCTTTATTTCATGGCCCTCAATTATTGCATATATTTACATATAATAGAAAAAATCGAAATGACACAGAGCTTTGCCATATTTATACCATTTATCAGTTTTTCCTTCATAGAAATCAGACTACATTGGCTAAATATACCAGTACAAATGGAAGCATTCACACATTCCAATGGTCATATGGATTTACTGCAGTGTAAATTGATGGTATTATTCAGATGACTTCGGAATATTGATAAATTTGAAAGTTGTTTCATACTCAACAAATATCCTCAAAGTGGGGACTTCTAAATATCTTTCATTTCTTCTCATTGTCATAAGAGAAGTACATTGCTTCTTTCCACATTCTAAATTCACATGGCTTGTATTTAGAATAAACTAAATACTTTTTTCCCTACATTTTCTAATACAGAATGACTCTGTGTAAATCTAGCTATCCTGGAACTCACTTTGAAGACTGGGGTGATCACAAACTTAAGGGATCCACCTTGCTCTTGGTCATGAATGTTGGAATTAAAGGTATGGGCCACAACTACACGGCTCTACATATGATATTCTTATGAAACTAATAAAACAAATAGAATGTTTCCACATAGCGTTCACACTTTCACTTTCTTTAAATCAACTTTAAGGTTTCAACGTAACAACCTTCTTGACACTCATAAACTGACCCTTTCAATATCTATAGCAAAGTCAAAAATAGATAAATAATGCCTGCTTAACTACAGACTTTTTTCTTAGGAGGTCTTGGACATATACTTATCACCTATGCAACATGTAAACTGTTTAAAATATCTGAATAGAATGAAACTAAACAGACGGGCATATCTACAGAATAGATATCTGGGTGCTATAATTCAAAGGGTGATATCTGTTAAGACATAATTTCCTTCTCATTTTACACAAATGCCTTGCAAACACAGAAGAGCTACCTTTCACTGAGGTACAGGGTTTTGTGAGAAAATGACAATCATCACTTTAAGCTACACTTATTTTCACTGTTGCTCTTCTTAATCTTTTTAATATTTTAAGTGTGACTTTTCAATAAAATTTCCAGGATACATTAAAATATCTGCAGAGCCAAATTTGCATAAATTTGCACGTGAAAATTTACCTTCTGTGTCTTCTAGAAGTTTGACAATGATCCTTCGTATTATGGTTATCCCAAATGTAGTCTGAAATAACAGAAAATATATGATGTACTCTTCCAAATTGTACAAAATTTAAGTAATAACTTCAATGACCCTTAGAACCATGCCTCACTCACCCAATTTTCCCTTTTCTTAATCAAATTACAGAATAGTATCAATAATCAAGAAACAGTTGGTCCCTTATTTTAAAACATGAAGGAAAATTCAGTCTTACCTGTAGCAGCAAGGTTCCTGTAAGTGTCCAGCACCACATTTTTCTAGAGACACTTCTGAGACGGATTTAGCAAAGCCCACTCTTCCTCAGTGAAGTGGATATCTGATTACAAAGATTCATGCAAATGGGAACCAGTTAGAATCCCAATAGGATTATGAAAACCATATATACATATATTGATACAGCATGGCTTCTACACCTACCATGCAGTGATCTAGAGGTGTACAATATTAGGGAAAGAACAATCAGGAGGAAGAGGAAAAAAATAAGAGGGGTAAATACCATCAACTTTTTGTCAAAAAAATAAGAGAGAAATCCATCAACGTAACCTGAGATCTTGTGTAATGTTACCCACCTCCCGATGACTCTATGTGTTCAGAACTTATACACACAGACTAACAAAATTAACTCAAAAGGATTCCTAAACTGTCCTGCTTTTGACCCTGTAGTGACTGATATTTGTTTCAAAGAGAGACACCACATGGTCTAGATTTCTCTATGAAAATGTGGGTAATATTCTGCCATCGTTCAGAGAATTATATTTTAATTTAATGAGCAATGTTACAAATTAATGAGTTCTGCTTATTAAACATATCCGTATAAATAATTGGTATCCAAAAATAAAGTTTTTAAGAAGCTTGGTCCCGAAAATTCCACTGAGGGCATCCAATCATGTAGTTTAAGCAGAGATAATCAAGAGGACATAAGGACATTGCCACAGACTTAAGAAATAAGTAAAGAAATATGTCTGTATAGACAAATTGTGTTCATTTCTGGTAATGATCAAAAAGGAAAGAACCTACAACAGATGGTTATTTTTGTTGTTATTTTTTTTTTGAGACAAGGTTTATTGGTGCAATAATAAATAGCCTTAGTTGTTTTAGGAGACAGATACTGCAAGTCGTGCCAGTAAGGCAATGTATGCTTTCAACAGAAAAGATAGCACCATAATATTTAATAGTACAGGAGTAACTTCGAAGCAGATCTGGAGGGAGAAGTGATAGAAGATGAGAAAAGTAGGGATGGCAGAACAAAGAAACGATTAAAGCTGGTGCAGGGAGTTATTGGTTAATCCATGTGTTATTCTAAGTAAGCTTCTCATGAGGAATAGCTTCTTGTATACTACATCTATGGGAAAATGGAAGGAAATGATAGACTTCTAAAAAGTCAGCAGGATTTACCATTCGATAGGACAACCTCAGAAGGCTACTCAAGCAGTGGAGTACAGGGGGAAAACAGGCAATCCCATTAACATTACTGACTAAGGCCACAGTGTTCATGGGCCTAATAAGCATAGCTCCATGTGGTTTCAATAGAGCACACCAAGGATTTTTCAAACCTTTTCTCTCAGACTGTACATCCAAAACCACAAAAATTATCAGCTCTGTTACATAGTCCACAATAGTTCACCCAGACCCGTTTTGGCTGAATACTTTAACTATAGCAATTTGTATTCATGATAAGGTCTCTCCTCTATCCAGATTCTTGATAGCCCTCATCTGGGGATTCCAAGAAACTGCCCACCGGGAAAATTATGGATTATGTAGGAATGATTAACTGATTCCACATTGCTCACCTCAACTATCATTGAAGGAGGAAATCTCAGCTTATATCCTTCCTCTCCCTTTCTGCACTGTGACTCCACTAGTATCCAAGATGGTCATGAACTCAATCCTTGCACAAATCCCTCTTCATATAAAGTCCCCACACTAATCAGAGATCTTGGGAGTTCACTCATTTTCTGGTCTATTTTCCTTCTCACTTACCAGTCAAGGACCAGGAAGGAAGGAAGTGTAGGTTTTTCTTCCCAGCACTGTACGTGAGAAGCAGGATTGGGAGTTCAAAACAATTCTCAATTATACAGCATAAGACAACCCAAAGTTACAAAAAACTTTGCTCAACTCAGAAATCAATAATAAACATCACTTGACAAAAGGAATGGAATAAGTAAAATTTAAGAAACATAGGAGAGCAGCAGCACAGAGATACAAGCAGTAGTGTGTTTAAAGAACATATTTAAAAAGATGGCAATAGCTGGGTGGTGGTGGCACATGCATTTAACACTAGTGTTCAGGAGGCAGATGGAAGCCTATCTCTGTGAGTTCAAGACAAGCATGGTATACAAGATATAGTTGTGGTACAAGCAGCAGAGTCACAAAAAAATTGGGTCTCAAAAAATAAATAAATATTAAAAAGAAAAAAGCTAGAAAAACAGATACCATCATTGGCTAGAGGCCTCACTTGAAGAATGCCAGGCCCCAGCTAGATCCACATATCATTGCCACCATCCTGAGTCCATGGTGCTGGATGCTTGCCCCCCATCGCTGGGCCTCTGCTAGAGAGGATTCAGAAGGAGAGTGTTAGGCCCTGGCTAGATCTGCCTATCCATGCAGGAACCACTTGAAACTCTGTGTACCAGGATCTATGACCCCCGTTGCCAGGATTCTGCTAGAGTGAGTCTGGGAAAAATTTGCGTGAAATTCCCCCCACACCCTAACCTGGAAATTCCCTGGATTGGCTCCATATCATGCTCTGCCTGTGGCATGTCCACAGCTCAAAAACCCATAGGAAATAGAAAAACTAACTTCAAAAGAATCCAAGGGGAATGCAGAGGAAATATATACACAAAACCACTGCCAACATGAAATCATAAACAAAAATCATTAACCAACAATGTCCCTTACTTTCCCTCAATTTAATGGTATTATCTCACTAATGAATAGAGAAAGCCTAACAGAATGTATACGGAAACAGAATCCATACTTCTGCTGCACACAACAAACAAATCTAAGATTCAAAGATAGATGTTACTCAGGGTAAAGGGCTTGGAAAAGATCTTCCAATCAACTGGACCCAAGAAGCAAGCAGGTTTGGCTATCTTAATACCTAACAAATTAGACTTCAAACCAAAATCAATAGAAATAGATGAAAAAAGTCATTTTGTATTCATCACAGGAGAAATCCTAAGCACAAAACCTCAATTCTGAACCTCTATGCCCCAAATTCAAACGCACCAACATTCCTAAAAGAAATGGTACTAAAACTCTAACCTCACATAAAACCACACACACTTTGAGTGGGAGACTTCAACACCCCACTCTCACCACTACACAGTAACACCAGTCAGAAACTTTACAAAGAAACAAAAGAACTAACAGAAGTTATGTCTCAATTGTTTTTCACAGACACTTATTGAACGTTCCATCCAAACAAAAAAGAATATAACTTCTTCTCTGCTCCACATGGAACATTCTCTGAAATTGACCATATACTAGGCAACATAAAAATCCTCACCCGATACAAAAACATTTGAATATTACCCTGTATCTTATCAGACCACCATGCTTTATAATTGGAATTCAATAAAAACAACAACAAATCACAGAAAACCTACATACTCATAGAAACTGAATGATGCTCAATTTCAACATACTTGCGTCTAAGAAGAAATAAACAAATTAAGGAATTCCTAAAATTCAATGAGGTTGTGGATACAACATACATGAATTTATGGGACACCTTGAAATCACTGCTAAGAAGGAAGTTGATTGCAATCAGTTCCCATATGAAGAAAACGGATGAGAGACACATTAGAGAATTAACAATACAACTGAAAACCTTAGGACACAAATGAAGCAAACTTAACCCTCAGGAGTAGGCCCCATTATCAATTTTTGGGCTGAAAACAATAAAGTAGAAAGCAGGAATACGATACAAAAAAAAATCAATGCAATAACGAGTTGCTTTTTTTTTTTTTTTTTTTCAGAAAATTAACAAGGGAGACAAACCTTTATCCAAACTAAACAAAAAGCAAAGAGAGAAAATGGAAATTAACAAAATCAGAACAAAAAGGGGTACAGAACAGTAGACACTGAGGAAATCCAGGCAATTTTAATGTTATAGTTTGAAAACTTATACTCCACAAAATTTGAAAATTCAAAGGATATGAACAAATTTCTGGGTAACTCTTACTTAACAAAATTAAATCAAGACTAGACAATCAACTTATATTGACCTATAGCAACTAACAAAGTAGGAGCAATCATAGAAAGCCTTCCAACATAAAAAATATCCCAGAGCCAGATGTCTTCCGCAGTGAAGAATTCTACAGAAAATTCATGGAAGAGCTAATATTAATAATCTTGAAACTGTTCCACACAATACAAACAGAAGTTTCATTACAAAACACTTTTTTGAGGCTCAGATCTCATTACTGATGTTTGTGAGCCACAATGTAGTTGCTGGGGATTGAACTCAGGACTTCTAGAAGAGCAGCCAGTACTCTTAACCAATGAACCATCTCTCTAGCCCAAGACATATACATCATAAAATATAAAAAATTTATTTACGATATAAAAATTCAGAGCTTAACTTTTAATCAAGTTCTGATAAGCTAATCTAGCAGGGATTCCCAGCTGTTTATTCACAAACTCAATGTTTTATGATTTATGTTGGGTGTTATCAAAGTGTAAATATGAAGGATATTTCATCAGGCCTAAGGCACCACTGACCAATCTATACATGGATCTCTCTTGACAGAAGAAAAATGTACAAGTTTGTAACCCAAATCTGTAGTTTTTGCTAGGACTGAAAGGCATAAGTACATTCCTGCTGTTTTACAGATACCCGATATCAACTTTTTCTACAATATAGATTTCAGTACAGAGTGGTGATGATAATATATCTCAAACTTATGTTCCCAATTTAACCATGTCTCTGCAGATTTGTGCTTCTGGCAGATGAGCATCAGTTACTGACTACATTCTGCTCCTAAATACTGCTCTGGACTTACTGTGAACCAGTACAGCCAATGTGAATCTTCAACAGGGTCTATACACTAATGCCTCTGATAAATGTGCAATTTGCTAATTTGCTGAATCCACCCTCCTTTTTCTCCTTTTTTTTTTGTTTGGTTTTATATAGCATTTTAGCCATTTCACGCCCAAGAAAACACTGCAAAGGTAAGCAGGAAGTAGTACAGGAAAGAATACATTACACCTTTTCCCTGGTTGAGATGCTATATCAAAAGTAAACCAAAGTAAAGTCCTATACATAGGGGGCAATGTGAGTAACCTGTACCAGAAGTCTTTTACCTATTGGAGGCCCAAAAATTGGGCATCTAACGTTTGTGTGAAAGAGGCAATGTGATGGAAAAATTAATAACTAAAAGTTATAAAATTAGGGCTTATTGGAAGAAGGAAAAATTAATGAGAACAAGAATTTCTGCCAATAGGTAAGTCCCTGACTCAGGAGAAGAAGTAAAAACAAAGAAAAAACCCCAAACTTTCAGGAGTGCTTATCAATCTTGCCTAAACAAATGATGGATTCTATTAACTTAGATCCATGAAGACCTTGTAAATAAATTTGTACTCTATGAACTGTCTGTATCTTGCAAACCTTGTGAACTGATAATAGTGATCTCAAGCTTCACTTTCTGTTTACCCTGTTATAAACCCCTCAGAATTTTAAGCCACTACCTTACTTTTCTGACAGAGTGAGGTCCCAGCTGGTTTGATTTTTTACCAGTAAAAACCTTTTGCTTTTGCAGCCAGGAGTCACTTCCTTGGAAGTTGAGGAAATCAGTAGGCATAATAGTAACAAGCTGCTCAAGGAGGCTTTATAGGCTATAGAACTCCAGGTGACAACTATTTGAAAATCAAAACACTGTTGTGCCAGAGACATGCCTGTACTACTTCCTGCTTACTTTTGCAGTGTTTTCTGAGTTGCAAGTAGGCTAAAATGCTAGACAATACCAACAAAAGGAAGTGGGATTCAGGAAATGGACCATTTATCAGAGGCATTAGTTTGTAGACCCTGTTGAAGATTCTCCTTGGCTGGGCTGGTTCAGAGTAAGTAGGGAGAGCACTATAGAGGAGCAGGCTGTAGTCAGCAACTGATACTCATCTGCCAGAAGCACAAATCGTCTGAGACATGTTTAAACTGGGAACAATGGTTAAAATGTATATATTTAATTGGAACTCTTAGTTCCTTACCTTTGGTGATCAAGAAAGACAGCAAGACCAGGGATAAAATTCCATCCTCAGGAAAGCTGTATTTATCTGCAGTCCTTTTGACCTGTAAGAAGTGGATAAAAGCTTTATGACATTTGACCCTCTGAAGCCTATATGAACTGTGTTATATAAAAGGACATAAAAGTTTTAGATATATCATCATCACCAATCTGTGCTGAAATCCAAATTGTACAAAAAGCAGGTTTTGGGTATCTATAAAACAGCAGGAATGTACTTATGCCTTTGAGTCCTAGCAAAATTTACAGATTTGGGGTAGAATCTTTTTCTTCTGTCAAGAGCGATCCATGTATAGATTAGTCAGTAGTGCCTTAGGCCTATTGAAACATCCTTCATATTTACACTTCGATAACACCCAATAAAAATCATAAAACTTTCAGTTTGTGACTAAACAGCTGGGAGTCCCTGCTCTATTAGCTTATCAGAACTTGATTAAAAGTTAAGCTCTGAATTTTTATATTGTAAATTAATTTTTATATCTTTAAGAAGTATATGTCTTGGGCTAGCGAGATGTGGCAGAGGTTAAGATTACTGGCTGCTCTTCTAGAAGTCCTGAGTTCAATCCCCAGCAACTACATTGTCGCTCACAAACATTTATAATGTGATGTGGTATCCTGTTTGGGTATGCAGACATGTATGCTGGCAGAACACTGTATGCATAATTAATAAATAAATGTTCAAAAAAGACATATATCTTTATATTTTTAAATTCTTATTTAGGAGCCATATCATGGCTGCCTTTATTGCCAAGCTCACAAAGATTTGGTTAGCCAAGCCATCAATAGAATTAGAGATCTGAGAAGGATAAACTATATGCTACTTTTGAATCTATTAAAAAAAAATCACAGGGACCATTTTTATATTCTTAGCCATATCCAATTTTCTATGGCATTGACGGGAGAAATTTTTCACCAAGTATATAATGTGAGAGGTGTTTTTTTTCCCCCTATGGAACCTGGAATTGGAAAAGTCTGAACTTATTTTGTCTAGGCAAAGGTGCAGACAATTTTCCAGTACCCTGCAGCCTCTACACAGTCCGAGCTGGGTCCTATCATGCTGTAGGCATTGTGTTTCAGCATCTTGCTCCCTGGTCAGTGTCATCACAATCCATGATGCCCCACAATGTTCTTTAGAGACCTTTCTTTGGTCATTGTTAGGTTCTGTGATTCTTTGTCTGATATTATTACACTTTTTTAGTTAATATTTAAATGTCTTATTATACAGATCTCTGTAGTATTAGAAGTCTTTCTAGGTAGATCTTAATAGACAACTTGGTTTTCACTTACTCGATTTAAGCTTAAACTTTTAGAATATGTATAGGAGAGAGAGTGAGGTTTATTCCTGTTATTAATCATTAATATTAGTTTGACTATAACCAAAAGTTAATCAATAAGGATGGTTGGTAACTTCTGTTTCTTAACATTTTATAATAGTTACCAGATTTTATAAAACTAGAACTATGCATTGTCAGTTTAGCTTTAAAAATACTGATTTTAATTTGAAACTCCTTTTTGGAAAACATAAAACAGCTATGTGATTCAGTTTATCTAAATAACTTATGCTTACCAAATTTAGCAAAAACAAGGATGGATTGCCATCTGTATCATTAAAAAATGAGCTTCTCAACTTTTGGTTAGTATATACAGTTTATGGCTATGATCTTAAATTTTAGCCCTTTAATTTAAGTACAAATATTAATAATGTAATAAAGCACAAATATAATATAACCTTCTGAATTTAAACATATAAAAAACTGTTTGATAAAACAATTAAACATCCTGTACTGACTTCTTATAATATCAAATAATTTTAGCATCCTTTATGTCTTTAAACCCATTGTCACCTTGGTGCCTGTTAAGTTTGTGTTAATTTCCAGTGTTAATAATTGTAACTTTTTAACTAGTTTCAATTTTTAACAGCTTTCGACATAAAACAGAATTAATGTCATCTACATTAAAAGGCCATCTGATTTTCTGATAATCTGAATTTAATGACCAGTGCTCAGAGGTAAATTTTGAGCTGGGGGCTGTTATCATTAGACAGCAAAAATGTTTAAACCATTTTTGTTTTAGCTCTATTCTTGCAACAAACCAGTTTCTAACAAGAAACACTGATAGAACTTTTTAGCAAGTACATATATTTTTCTTGAGAGAACTAAACAGAACTTTTAAACCATTAACCTGGTATGGTCAAAAATTTTAACTCATACTACTAATCTTAAATTTATATTTGTAGATATGAGAGCCCAAGTAAACAGTTTACATCTTTCTCGACATTTGACGACTTTTCTTTGAACCTCCATAACTTTTTACATTACCTTTAGTCTCTCTCGATTTTCTCAGACATTCCTAGCGTAGAAATGTCTCTTCTTTTCTCTTTTTCTTTTTTCTTATCAGTGACTCTTACCCAGATATGCATGCCTGAAGTGAAATCTTAATTATTTATTTATTTAATTCCTGACTCTACTGTCTTACATTGGTGCTTTCCCCTGAGCCTCTCTGTAAACTCTGCTCTCTTAACTGTTGGCCCCTTTTATGGATTTTGTGGGTTACACCAGATCTTCTTTTATGTTATCTTTCAGTATTATAATTTTATTTATATCTCTTTTCCACTCTTCTGGATCTTGCCAAACCTTTTTCCTGTTCTACTTTTATTGCCCAGAGAAATTGAATCATACTCATAACACCTGAAGTTGCTTCTGATGTTCTCTGTTCTGCTTTGATGTGTTGCGTTGACCTATAAAACTGCAGGCCACTTGACTTGTCTACTAGACCACTGTTATCTTATTCTGTCTTCTTTGCTTCAGACTGATTGTAACAAGTCTGCACATAGCCATCCCTTCTAATTACCATATATTTTGTTATTTTTATTTTTTTAGTTGACACAAAAATCTTTATCAAAGTTGTTCTCCCCAACACCCCTAATCCTCCTCCTCCCCACTCTCACCCTCACCCCTTTCCCTGTGGTCACATTCACTGCCACCTGAGGAGAGGAGGGCTGGGCTAGGGGCTGGTTCTGTCATTAGCCCCCAGGGATTCAGAACCCCTCTCCTCTCTGACTACCCACCAGGTGGACCAATGCACCTAGGCCTTCAGAAACCCAGCATGGATCCTGGATGAGCATGGCTTAGGACTTCTGTACCAGGAGGAGCCTTGTGCTGTTTACACTGGTGTTCTGTATTACCAGCAGCTTGTAAGATTCTGGCCTGGGAGTATTTATTTTATTTTATTTTTTAATTTACTTATTTATTTTTTATTTCACATGCCGATCCCATTTCCCTCTCCCTCCCTCCCACCCACCCATTTACACGCTATTCCCCCTCACATGCACAGTTACCACCCTCTGCTCCCAACTCCCAACCCAATTCCACATGTATGACAATGCCATCCAGGTGTATTCATGTAGATCTGTCAAGTCATTTGAAGTAGGGAGTAGGGCTTCTCTCCTGTTTCTAGGTTAAGTGAGTACCCTCCATGGGCGATGTGTGTGCAATGACCTTTTGTGCATGAGGAACACATCCTGGTTCCACTGTCTGCAGTCCCTAGGACTGCTCAGTCATTCTGGCTGAGACCCATATTTAGAGAAGACTGAGTCAGTACCATGCTGGATTCCAAGCTATCAGTCTGGGTTCCTGTTATTTGCTCCTTGTTCAGGTCAGCTGTCTCTGTGTGTTTCTACAACCTGGTCTTGTTCTGTCCATCTGCATCTGGATTCTCGTTAAACTCAGTGTTTAGGTTTGGGTGTTTGTTTCTGTTTCCAACAGCACTATAGAAGGGCTCTATGATGGTGAATAAGTTAGTTGTTGATCTCACTATCCAGGAGGGTATTTATGGTAGCCTTTTCACAGTTGCTCAAATTGTTAGTTGGCAACAGTCTTGTAGGTCTCTAGACCTTTGTTTAGATTCACTTTTCTCCTAAAACCTATACTGGCTCCCTCTTTTTTTCTCTCTCTCTCTCTCTCTCTCTCTCTTTTTCTGTCTCCGTCTCTCTCTTTCACTCACTCTCAATCTCTCTCTCTCTCTCTCTCTCTCTCTCTCTCTCTCTCTCTCTCTCTCTCTTCTGTCTTATATTCCAACCCTGACTCAATCTTCCTAGTCGCAATTATTTTCCTCTCCTTCCCTTCTCTTTCTCCTAGTTCTCTCTACATTCATTGACCCCCCCCCACCTCCCATGTGCTCTGGGGGACTTGTCCAGTCAACCTTCTTTGAACGACTTTATATGAATCTCTTAGAATACAACTTGTATCCTAATTTCTCTGGTGGTGTGAATTATAGGCTGGTGATCCTTTGCTCTAGGTCTAAAACCCATATATGAGCGTGTACATCCTATGTTCCTGTTTTTGTGACTGGGCTACCTCATTCAGGATTGTTGTTTCAAGAGCCATTCACTTGCCTGCGAATTTCAAGATTCGATTATTTTTTTTTCTGCAGAGTAGCATTCCATTGTGTAGTTGTGCCATATCAATTGATTATCATCTAGGTTGTTTCCAATTTTTTGCTATTACAAATAATGCTGCTATCAACATAGTTGTGCAGATGTGTTTGTTGCCGGGATATGGATCATTTGGGTATATGTCTAAGGGGGATTGCTGGGTCGCGTGATAAACTAATTCCCATTATCCTGAGGAAACAACATACTTATCTCCAAAATGGGTGTACGAGTTTGCACTCCCACCAGCAGTGGAGGAATGTTCCCTTTCTCCACATCTTCTTTGTTATAAATTGTCATTTGGTGGTTCTAATTTTAGCCATCCTGGCAGGAGTAAGATGGTATCTCAAAGTTGTTTTGAGTTGCATTTCCCTGATAGCTAAAGATGTTGAACATTTTCTTAAGTGTTTTTCAGCTTTTTTGGTTTCCTCTATTGAGAATTATTTCTTCTGTTCTGTACCCCATTTTTATTTTTGATTTTATAAAGTTTTGTTTTCAATGAACGCTTCTATTCTTTTTTTTTCATTTTGTATAACCAAGTCCATTTAAATAATAACAAGCATTTATAGACAATATTTGGGGATTTGGGTGTCGTTCTTTCCAAACTACTTCCTGCTGGTAAGAGGCGCTGTCATGGGGGATTCTATGAAGGTGCAAAAATCCTGCCTGTAGTCTGTGAGGCTGCTTTGTCCACCTGTTTTGAATGTAGGATCACCTGGTATTCTCTATCATGTGGTCTGGCTTGATCAAACCACATTAGTCTGGAAGGAATCCACATCTTTTCATTTTCTGTGGAAACAATAATAGAAATCCTTTTCCCCAGTAACATGTCCTTGAACTTCGTTTTGGAGTCAAAGCATTTTTTTTAAATTTAATTTATTATTTTACATGTCGATCCCAGTTCCCTCTCCCTCCCTCCCTCCCTCCCTTCTTTTCCCCTCCCCCTTCCCTCCCTTTTACTCACTCTGCCCTCTCACATGCACTCTAACCACCCTCCCCTCCCATCCCCCCACCCCAATTCCATGTGTAGGGGAATGACATCCAATTGGGGTCCTGTAGATCTGACAGGTCATGTGAAGCAGGGACTAGGGCGTCTCTCCTGTCTCTAGTTTAAGGCAGTTATTCCTCCATGGGGAATGTGTTCACAAAGTCCTTTTGTGTACCAGGGATACATCCTGGCTCCACTGTCTGAGGTTCCTTAGACTGCTCAGTCCTTCTGGCTGAGACCCATATTCAGGGGGGGCCGGATTCAGTCCCATGCTGGCTTCCCAGCTATCAGTCTGGTGGTCTGTTAGCTACTCCTTGTTCAAGTAAGCTGTCTCTATGTGTTTCTGTCACCTGGTCTTGTCCTCTCAACATGCATCTGTGTTCTACTTTGACTTAGTGTTTATGTATGGGTATTTGCTCCTGTTTCCAACAGGCATTAATTGAGGTCTCCATGGATAAGTTAGTGGTTGATCTCACTCTCCGGGAAGGGCATTTATGGTAGCCTTTCCACGGAAGCTCAAATTGTTAGTTGGGAGAAGTCTTGTAGTTCTCTAGACCTTTCTTTGAGTTCAATTTTATCTTCAAACCAATATTGGCTCCCTCTTTTATGTTCTCTCTCTCTCTCTTTGTGTCTCTCTTTCCTGTCTTCTATTCCTAATCAGTCTCAATCTTCCTGGTTGCACATGTTTTCCTTTCCTCCCCCTCGTTTTCTCCTACTACTCTCTCCATTCGCTGCCCCCCCCAAACTTCCCCTGAGCTCTGGGGGACTTGTCCCTTCCTGGTTATGTGAGGGAGTTTATATGAATCTCTTATTATACCCCTTGTATCCTAGTTCCTCTGCTGGTCTGTACCCCATTTTTTAATGGGGTTGTTTGGTGTTTTGTTGATTAGGTTTTTGAGTTGTTTGAATATTTTGGAGATCAGCTCATTATCTTATGTAGTATTGGTGAAAATTGTTGTGAGTTGCCCTTCTGTAAATGTTGGGCAATAGGAAAGGAAGATAGGAGGGACTAAGAGACAAGGAGGGAAGAGGAAGTTGGAAGGAGGAGTCAGCATGGAGAGTCTGGAGAAAGCAGAATACCGGTATGCTCCTCAGTAAGAAGACCACATGAACATACATAGATCAGCAGAAATGGGTTAATACTTAAGACAGAGATAGCAGATAAGAAACTAGTACCAGGCCAATAGCATTATGTCAAATATAGAGTCTCTGTGTTAATTGGGGCTGGCATGATGGCAGGACCAGACCCGTGGCAGGCGGAAAAACCTTATTCCTTACATAAAATCTTTTCCCAGTCTGTGGGCTGCCATTTTGTCTTTCCACTGTGTCCTTTGCCTTACAGAACCTTCTAAGTTTGAAGAGGTCCCATTTATTGTTTCTCTCAGTTTCTGTGCCCCTGGAGTTATGTTCAGGAAGTGGTCTCCTATACCAATTTGTTCAAGGGCACCTCCTAAGTTCTCCTCTAAGAGTTTCAGTGTGGTTGGATTGATGTTGAGGTCTTTGATCCATTTGGACCATAATTTTGTGTATGGCTACAGACTTGGGTCTATGTGCACTCTTCTAAACACATTCATCCAAATGGGCCAGCACCATTTGTTGAAGATGATTTCCTCATCCCATTGTATTGTTTTATATGTTTTGTAGAAAATCAGGTGTTCATACCTATGTGGGTTTGTATCAGGTTTTTGAAATCCATTCCATGTTCTACCTGTTTTATTTTTTTGTTGTTGTTTTGTTTTGTTTTGTTTTGTTTTGTTTTGGTTTTGTTGCAATTTCAGGCTGTTTTCAGGAGTATAGCTCTGTAGTAGATCTTAAAGTCACAGATGGTGATGCCTTTCAAGTTCTTTTATTTTACAGGTTTGTTTTGGCTATGCTGGGTCTTTTGTTTTTCCATAAAAAGTTGATTATTATCCTTTCAAGGTCAGTGATGAATTGTGGTGGGTTTTTAATGGAGATTGCATTGCATCTCTAGATTGCTTTTTGGCAAGATTGCCATTTTTACTATATTTATCCTACCTATTCAAGAACATGAGAGATCTTTCCATATTCTGGTATCTTCTTTAATTTCTTTCTTTAGAGCCACAGATTTTTATTATATAGGACTTTCATTTGTTTGGGAAGTGTTCCTCCAAGATACTTTATGTTCTTTCTGGCTATTGTAAATTGTTATGTTTCTCTGATTTCTTTCTCAATCTCATTGTTGTCTGAAAAAAGTAGGGCTACAGATTATTTTGAGTTTATCTTGTACCCTGCTAGTTTGCTGAAGGTAATTATCAGCTATTGGTGTTCCTTGGTAGAGTTTATTGGGATGCCTATTAAGCTATCATATCATCTTCAAATAGTGATAGTTTGACTTCTTCCTTTCAAATATGGATCCATTTTTATCTTCTTTTCTTGTCTTATAGCTTTAGCTAGAACTTCATGTACAATATTGAAGAGATATTGAGAACAAGCCTTGTCTTGTTCGTGATTTTAGAAGAATCACCTTAAGGTTCTCTCCTTTCAGTCTGATGTTGGCAGTTGGTTTACTCTGGGTTCCTTTGTATTACGGGCATAAATTTTCAGAATTGAGACTTTGTGTTGAAGGAATTCTCCTGCAATGAATACTGAATGAGCATCTTTATCTCTTTTGATTAATTTTGGTTTGAAGTCTAACTTGTTAGATATTAGGATAGCCATGCCTGCTTGCTTTTTGTGGACATTGGATTGGAAGATATTCCCCAACATTTTACCCTGAAGTAATGTCTACCTTTGAAACTTAGATGTGTTTCTTGTATGTAGCAGAAGGATGCATTCTTTCTTCGTATCCATTATGTTAGCCTGTGTCTTTTTATAGGTGAGTTAAGACCATTAATATTGGGGGTGAGTAAAGGCCATTGATTAGTGATGCTTGTTTGTTTTAGATTTGATTGTGGCAGTGCTATTGTGAATATATTTGACCTCCATTACCCTTGGTTTCTTGTATAGGGAGATTATCTTTTTCCTACATTTTGTGTGCATAGTTAACATCCGTGGGTTGGAGTTTTCCTTCCAAATCTTTCTGTAGTGCTGGATTTGTAGGTAAGTATTGGAAAAAAATCTGTCTTTGTCATTAAATATCTTGTTTTCTCCATCTATAATGATTGAGTGTTTTGCTGGGTATAGTAGCCTGTCCTAGCATCTGTGGATTCTTAGTATTTGTAGAACATCTATCCAGGACATTTTTGGCCTTGAGGGATTCCATGGAAAAGTCAGTTGTAATTTTGATCGGTTTGCCTTTATATGTTACCTGTCCTTTCTCCTTTGCTGCACTTAGTATTCTTTATTCTGTGCTTTAGGTGTTTTCCTTATTATATTTCTAGGGTTTTTTTTTTTTTTTTTTTAACTTTGGTCCAGCCTAATTGGTGTTCAGTATACTTCTTGTGCTTTCATGTGCGTGTCCTTCTTCAGATTGGGAAAGTTGTCCTCGATGATTTTGTTTAGTATGTTTTTGACACCTTTGAGCTGGTCTTCCTCACCTTCCTCGCTGCCAATTATTCCTAGGTTTGGCCTTTTCATGGTGTCCCAGATTTCTTGGATGTTTTGTGTTAAGGATTTGTTGGATTTATGATTTTCTTTGGTAGTTGAATCTATTTCCTCTAGTTTATCTTCCATGCCTGAGATTCTCTCTTTTTTTCTGTTGGTCATTTTGTGTCTGTAGTTCACAATGATTTGCGCAGTTTTTCTATTTCCAGCATTCCTTCGGTTTTTGTTGTCTTTACTTTCTCTATTTTAGTCTTTCAGGGTTAAAGGTCCTGGGTGGTTGGAGGAAATCTGAGATGAGCCCACAAACTTTGTACCTCCTGGATTTCCTCAAGTCCAATGAAGTTATTCCCAAATGTGAAAGCAAAAGGATTTAATTGGGAAGAAGAAAACAGTCTGGGAGTTCACTCTATTGGAAGGCTAAGCTACCTAGCAACAAAAGTGAAATGGAGGCATGACACCACTAGTCTCAGCTCATATGGTTTTCAAGGTTACAGCATTTCATAGAGTACAAAGTTTGCTTGCAAGGGCATCAAGATTCATTAGCCTGCAAGGTTTTCTTTTTCTTTTTCCTGTATCTCATGAAAATAACATGTGGGGTCTGTACTCTGAAATCAGGAAGTTATCCACTAGAAGAGATTCTTGTTCTTTGTAGTTTTTCCTTCTGCCATTAACCCTAAATTTTAATTTTTCCATCACATCACATAAAGTAAAATATAAATTGTTAAATGTCTCCAAGAACTTTAGTCATTCCAAGGATGCAAAAAAAGTTCATTGAAGTTGACTAATAAGATCTTTTTACACAGGGCTCCCTGCTCCCAATACTCTGAAGAGATTCAACCCACAAAGTTTTACTCAGAGTCATATCATTGATTCCAGGGAGATTCACGTATCTCATGAAAACCCACAGGAAGGAAAATCTGTCTTCATGTTCCCACTCAGATGTTGGGAGGACCCAACACATGATTCATATACTACTCAATGCACTCCTCCATCCTGGGGACAGCGACCCCTCACTCACAATGTGATTACTGAGCTCTCCCAAGCTCTCCATTGAACTTACTGCAGCAATAATCGAAAAACAGCACACACAAAAAAAGGTGCCAGCTCTCCTTTAGAAAAAAGCCTGAATCTGGCAATAAGAAGGCCCCTGTACCTTTTATTATTGACAGATCTTTAGGAGGGTCTGGTTGGCTAGTGATGACTGAGTAATAAGATCACCTTCTTAAAGACACAGCGCAATGATTCCTGACCTGGACTTCCAACCCAGACAAAAACCATTTGTAGGTCAGCAGAGATACACATTTCTACTGCACTGGCTTTGACTCCAATAGCAAATACTGCTCTCTTCCTGCACCCACTCCTTTCTCCTGAAAACAAGGTGGCTCTCTAGCTTTCACAGGCCACTACACAATCATATGATGTGATTATTCCCTGTCATAACTACTAATGAGAGAGATTTTGGCACAGAAAATGAGATGTTCTGTAGTTTCCCACTGATGTCAGATGTACTGAAACCACTTATTTCATGGTTGTCACTGGGACTTCAGAAAAGCAGGGAAAAAAAAGTAAGGAAAACAGGAACCAGATCTCAAACAAGAAAAAAAAGTCTTTCTGCAATCTCAAGGATGTATGATGGATCCACTGATTTAGAAACCTGACAACAGTCTTGTTCAAGAAGAGAACACTGAATAATGCGGCTATTTCCTCACTGTACCCTGAGGAAGCTCTGCTCGGTCACCACAGTGCTTGTAGAAGCAAGCTTCCCAGCCCAATTCTCTCAGAGTATTCAAATTACCCTGAAGACAACAGTTTTTATTATTATTCATTTTTCAAGAATTTCAGGAATAAAACTGCCAATGCATTGGAGCTATCACCCACGCATCTGACAGGAGAAAGTTATATTATCTTCTTTCTGATATTGTTCCTTCCCTTCTCTCATGGTTTCTAAATTGTCTGTGACCACTAGATAAAATGTACACCCAGTTTCCTTGACCTCAGCAAAAAGCCCAGAACAAACATCTTCTTTTTTTGCCATATGCCCTAAAATCTCTCTCAAGTTTTTAATATTCTAGGCACCCTTCCCTCTGTTGACTAAAATATTCATTCCCATCTGCATTTTGTAATTTTATCTGCAACATCTGTACATTTTTTGAGGAAGGAGGGGATGATCTTTCACACTGCTTGAAGAGAGTGGGTTGTCTATTTTAGACAGGGGTAAGTGACATTGAGATTTGTGTCTCTACAGTTGTTTATAAGGTCTGGATCTTGAGTAGAATCCAGACCCAAGGTACCTGTGGTGTGTCTTTAAGCACATTTTAACCCTTAAGGAAGTGATCTTGTTGATCAAGCCTTACTAGCCAATCAGCAACATAAGGGCAACGTGCAAGTCACAGGCATTTCAGGACACTTCCTATATCAATACTGTAGGCTTTTGTTCTTGATGCAGGTTTGGTTTTAAGCAGAACTAGTGCCCGTGGACTGATTGCTTTTGTGGGAGTGCTACTGTAGTAAATTGTGATTGGAGCATGGTTGAGTACAGAAGCCACAACATGGTGAGTGATGGGATGCTATCATAGATGTTTTCATAATTACATTGAACTTTCCGAGTATTTCCAAAAATAATGGTTAATGTGTCTTTGTAATCAGCATGTTGTTATAAATTGTTGTTCATTGTCATAGGGTTGTATTCATTTCATGTTGCAAACTTACCATGTATAGGGTCTTAATTCTGATGCTTCATGCTCCAAAAGACCATTATTTAGTTCTTTATTTTTGTTTTATTGCTAATCTGTGGAAGTGTTTGGCTCATCAGATAAAACATGTTGTGTATCTTGGCAAGAGACTCAGTACATCTTTTGGGGGATGAACAGAGGTCAGATACTGACACATGACTTCACATAATTAATTACATCCCATAACATGTATACTCATACAAACCATTTTCTCTCATGCTCAATAATATAATAGATAGTAATAAACTTGTAAAATTGATAAATATTTATTACACCAATTCTATTTCCATCAATTCTAGTATTGACACCACAATTTAGCTTTGACACACTACACTGGAAATTGTAAAGCTAATTGTACTTGGACTTAATAGTTAAAACCTGAATTCAGATAAGTGATTAATGATGAAAAATCAGAGAAGCAGAGAGGCCCACCCCTAGGTCTTACTTCTACTGAATCTTCAGACCCAAGGGGTGGGCAATTCTGATCCTACGAGTCTTCCATTAGAATGTAACAAACTTCTGTCTTCTTCCACTTTATATTTCTCCTCCCAGCTATATCTACCTCCCAAGTACAGGGATAAAGGAATGAGCCACCACCTGTCTCTCTTTCTCTTTTAGACTGGGTCAATCTGTTGTAGTTTGGGGTGACCATGAAATTACAGATACCACCTCATTATGTCTCCCAAATGCTGGGATTAAAGGTGTCCTCCACCATGGCCTGTCCTTTATGGCTAACTACAGCCTAGCTCCACACTCTCTTCTTAAAGCAAGTTTTTTTTTTGTTGTTGTTTGTTCATTTGTTTAGATTTGTGTATTCTTTTTGTTTGGTGTTATTTTCAGACAGGGTTTCCCTGTGCACATTTCTAACTCAATCAAACACACGGAGATTTTCCAGCTTCTGCCTCTCAAGCACTGGAATTAAAGGCATATGCCACCACCACCTCGCAGGCTTTATTTGTTAAAGCAAAACAAAATACCACAACACCACCATAAAGGAGAAAACCTTTATGGACCCCACAAATTTAATGGCATATGGATCCTGCTGAGTTTATCACTTTATAGCTTTAAAGCCTATTTCTTTGACATACTCATGAGTACTGAAGACCAGCTGAGACACCCACACCCATAAAACAAACACATACCAAATTCTTCAAATTTCCATTGGTCATCATGACTGATATACTAGCTAGCCCACAGCCTGTGAGACATTCCAATAAACCCACTTTCTACAGACACAGAGAGATATGTTCTACCAATCCTGTTCAAACAGAGAACATTGAATAATGCAGCTGCTTCCTCATCTTCCTACTGAGGAACCTGTGCTGGTTCAGCCTAATACTCATAGATAAAGGTGTTTTTCCCAGCACCATTGTCTTTGAGTATTCAGCTTACCTTGCAGATGACACTTTTTATTATTCTTCATATGTCAAGAATTTGACTCAAATATCAGGAATAAAACTCCAATACAATAGACCTATATCACTGGCTTCTGTGAGGAAAAGATATATCATCTTGTTTGTAATATGGCTTCTGCCTTTCTCTCATGGTTATCCGAGAGGCCTGTGATAACCAGGTAAAAGTCCACTCAGGTCTCCAGACCTCAATAAGACAGCACAGAACAAACATCACTTGTGTCCTAAAAATTTTCTCTATACCTTTAATATTCTGGGATGCCTTCCATCCATTTATTAAGAGAATCATTTCAGTCTGTATTGTGTAATGGTCTGAGCAAGCTCTGCACATTGTTAGGAGGATGAATGAGAGATAGAACCTGTGCACTGCAGGAAGTGAGCTGGACTGTTTATTGGTGACATGGGTAAGCGACATTGAAATTTGTGTCTGACTACGTTGTGTTGGGTGTTGTCTTTGATTCCAGCACTCAGGAAGTAGAGGCAAGTAGATTTCTTTGAGTAGACTCTGGTCTACAGAGTAAGTTCCAGGACAGCAGGGCCACACAGGGAAACTCTGTTTCAAACACCAAAAGAAATGAATGAATTAATCAAATAATCAAATAATTAATTAATATTAAACAAGTAATGAGAAAAATCTACTAGAATGCAACAACAACAAGATTAATAATAATAATTAGGAAGGAATTGACCAGCTCAGTTTAATGAGCAAGTTCTAGGAGAACGGGCGCCACACAGGAAGTTCTCTCTCAAAACAAAACAAAACAAAATAAAAAATAAGTTCCTGTTTGTGCAGATCTCTAAAATTTCTAGGTCTGGAGTAGAAACCAGGGCCAAAGAAGGTGCTGGACTTGCTGTGTCTTAAGAACAGTCTAACCCTTGGGGAACTGCTCTTGTCACTCAAGCCTCACTAGCCAATCAGGGACATTGAGCCAACCCTCTAGTCTGAGGTCTGGAGGAGACTTCCTGGAGCCATGCTGCAGGCTTGGTTTTGTATCAGAACAGGAGCCAGAGGATTGATTGCTGCTCTATGAGTGGTGCTGTGGGGAATTCTGGGAGGAGCATGGATCAACAGAGAATCTGAAGCACGGTGAGTGAGGGAATGTGGGAGGGTGGGATGGGGAGTAATGAAATTCTTTTTGTCAGGCCCTCCAGCAGGAGGCTGGACTGGAATGTGCTGCCATATTCAGTATTCAGTTAGGTCCCTGGTGGTCCAGCAGCTTCCCTGACCACGTTGTGGCCTATGAATACTTCTCCATGTGGGCTGTTTCTGAGGAAAGGATTTTGATCTGGCAGCATTATGAATAAAATTCTGTGTAGTTAGCTCCATTATGGTTTTGGTGTGCAGGGATGGCTATTTACCAAAGAAGGAGAGGTTCGGTTACTTCAGTGCCTTCCAGCAGTCCTGCTTTTAACTTCTAAAGTTTAGGGGTCACATCCATTCAGATTTATTATTATTTTGTTTTTGCCATCAAAATAACATTTCTTTTGTGAAAAAAATAAATAAAAAGACCATACTTTACATTTTTCAAACTGCAAGTGTGTGTCATGTATTTTGGTTTTGGTTTTTGATTTTAGTTTTTTTTTTTTTTTTTTCTTTTTGAGACAGAGTCTTTCTATGTTGCTTAGACTGGCCTCAAACTCTGGCTGTCTCCCCACATTAGCTTTCTGAGTCCTGGAGTTACAGGAAGTTCAAGCTGGATCTATGAGACCCCACAGATGGCCAAGCTTTTAAACTAGGCATCACAGAGGAAGTGTGGCAATGACCTTCAGTCTAGACAAAGATACTTACCACTTTCCTGCTGAAACTTTATTGAAGGTACTTAATTGGCAAATTCCTTTTCAATCATCAGAAAAGCAAATGAATTGAAAAAAAAAAAGAATTTAACAGCTAGGCGTTGATGCCACTCACCTTGAATCCCAGTACTTGGGAGGTAGAGACAGTTGGATTTCTGTCAGTTTCAAGCCAGCCTGGTCTTCACAGGAATTTCTGGACACGTTGCAAAGCCACAGCAAAACCCTATATCAAAAACCTAAAACAACACAAAATAAAACAAAAACAAAGAATTGAACAAAAAATAAAACAACAGAGAGAGAGAGAGAGAGAGAGAGAGAGAGAGAGAGAGAGAGAGAGAGAGAGAATTTAGCCAAGCAATGATGTTTCAAGACTGTAAACTCAGCACTCTGGATATAGAAGTGGTAGATCTCTGAGTTGAAGAACATCAAGGATACAAAGAGAAACCCTATGTGTGTGTGTGTGTGTGTGTGTGCTACCCTGAATTATGTACACATATGTACATACACATCCAAGTGTCCATGGAGATAAGGAGAAATCATCATCACCAGGAGCTTTCTTTTCTGGTGGTTTTGAGACACCAGGTATGGGTGTTAGAAATAGAAGTCCAGTCCTCTGAAAGAGGAAGAAATTCTCCTAACCTGAACAATGTTGCTAGCCAAAGAGATTCACTACTTACAGTTAGTTCTTCTACAGATTATTATTATTATTGTTATTATTATTAATTGTTAATATCATTCTTTGCTGCAGCATTGAGTGATGATACTGGATCCAACAAACTCAACAAACCTACAGGAGTTTATTGGGAAAGGGACTGAAGGCAGTGGTAGATGTCAAACATTTGGGGGCAGAAATAGAAAGAGAGAGAAAATTGGCAGTAGTTGCTTGCTAATAAAGAGGAGGGAAGAAGTTTAGAACCAGGCTCTGCAGTTGGGGCCCTTTCAACTGGGGACATGGGGGTTCCATTGGCCCAGCTCCTCATGGCATTTGCATGCACTGTCTTATGGAGTCACTTAATGAATGCAAGGCTTAGCCTTCCAACTTTGACAGATTTTGAGATGTCAGTGTAGAGTGATCATCTCTGAAAAACAGATCCAGGAGGGAAGTGAAGGTTATCTGTGGCAAGCAGAGAAGATCGACTCCAGGGCATGGAAAGACTTGAGCATTAGAGAGGCCTGTGATCTGGAAAGGTTCCCTAAGAAGAAACAGGCCCTGGAGAGGACATGTGTGGAGTGACAGTCAGGTGCTGAGGAGAAACCACCAAGGCAGGAAGAGGAGTCTTTGGGAGTAGGAACAGGGCCAGGTTGCCTAAGATGAGGGTGAATCCAATAAATCAATTATTACTATTAGGTAGCACATGGTTTACTGGGTGCTATTTCCCTTGTTAATTATAGAACATTAATGTTATAAAAATGTTATAAAGGACACTAGCTGTAAGTGTGTGACAAAGGCCTTTTAATCTCAACATTCAGGAGGCAGAGGGAATTCTTTCTGTTTGAATGTAGTTGGGTCTACAAAATAATCTCCAGGACAGCCTGGGATTCACAGTGAAACAAATTCTGGAAAAGCACACAAAAGACCACTCCAGCAAATATGTTTTTATTTATCCCTCCAAATGATAAATAAAATATGTCTTGTGTCTTAATTTTCTTTCTACTCTTCAAGCCTTACCCTAAGAAATTCTTTTGCATTTTTTTACTAGTGAAAACATGTTTGCATTGTGTCTGTCATGCACAATAATATTGGGATTTTTTTTCTCTTTCCTGACTGGTTATCCATTTCTCCACAAAATGCCCAGTGTAATAAGCATCAGTCAAGTCTTTGGATGTATTCACATTCCCAGTGTGTGTGTGTGTGTGTGTGTGTGTGTGTGTGTGTGTGTGTGTGTAGACCAGAAAACAACTTTTGGTGCCTATTCTCTCCACCATGAATCTCAGATATTTTACTCAGGTCCTCTAGACTGGGCCCTGGAAATGGTTTTATTCCCATTATCCTTCCAAATCTGGCATGATTTTCCCGTAATACCTTGTTGAGTTTATTCTTTATTTACATTTTAATACATATATTTGCTTTCATTATGTGAATTGTGTCTGTATGAATGTATGCAATGCATGTGACTGCTTGCAGAAGCCATAAAAGAGCACTGGATTACATGGAGTTGGAGTTATAGGAGGTTATAAGCCACCAGGCATGGATACTGGGAAGTGAACACAGGTATTTGGCAATAGCAGTATATACTCTTTGCCTCTGATATAGCTCTAAAGCTCCTAATCCTAATTTATGTTTTTAGTTAAAAGTATTTTTTTCTTGTGTAGTTTCAATTACATTTTTTTTTCTATTTTTTTTTTGATCAAACACATGCCTGTACACATGTGCTATCTTCCAGGCTTTACCAATCAAGGAAACATTTTGTGTCACTGGAATTTGGTATAAAGTGCCACTATCCAATGATCTACTTCAATGACCATTAATTTCATATTTTAGTTTTAGTTTAAATACAGAGTATTGGGTTTCATAGTGGTATCTTTATATACTTGTGATTATGTGCTTTCCTTGTATGTTTTCTTCCCACACTACTCTCCCTTTTGACCCTCCTCATCTCTAGCTGATTCCATTTCTTGTAGCATTTACTTCCAAGATATATTTACTAGTCTTTGCAAGTAAGGTTCTTGAGCAAATTCTGTATCTACCAAAATAGTGTTAAAACAAAAATTAATTAAAAGAGATGGGGTAGAACAATCCATATTCAACGGCAAACACTGATATGACATGTCAATTCTTAATATATATGCCACAAACACATGATGAGGAAACATACCCAAGAAGATTAAACAGGAAGAAACTATTGAATCACAGTTAAAATTAATAAATTAGAAACAAAGAAAAATACAATTATTGAATGAAAAACATATTTGATTTTTGTGTGAAAATCAACTATACAGACAAAACTAAGAGAGAGAGAGAGAATATAACAGTTAATAAAATCAGAAATTAAAAGGAGACATAATCAATAAGGAAAACCACAGAACCATAAGAAATATTTTAAAAATACTTCATCCAAATTGGGAATATATATCTTGATAGGTACCACTTACCAAATTTCAATCAACACCACATGAACAATTTGAATATAGAACTATTACGCATAGTGAAATAAAATGAATCATTACAAGCCTCACAACCAAAAATAAGTAAGAATTTAAATAAATAAATGAATAAAATCTGAATGAAACATTGTTTTAACATTGGAATTTACCAGCCTTTCAAAGAAGAGTTAGAAATGTTACTTCTCAACTTATTCTATGATATAAAAACACAAGAAACTTTACCCAATTTATTTTATGATGCCACAGGTACACAGATATCCATGCATTCAGGCTTTTTTTTTTTTTAATATTCATACATAATTTATGTCAGATGTTACTACATCATATACCTTTAACCTGAAACAGGGTACAGTGGAAATTTGGCTTTCTGGATAGCCCTTAACAATGTGGATATTGCAACAGGTTGACAGACTTGGGGATTCCAATTTCAATAATTCAATGGATCATAGCCACTCTGCCTGATAACGTTGAGATCATAAACCTTACTCAGCAAGGCTTTCCTATGTTGTGGGAAATATAAAGAGAATTGGAGATCAATTTTTCTCATGAATATATGTGAACAAATAATAAAATCCTCATAAAGAGATTCCAAAACAGGACAAAATATCATCCAAACCAATAAAGGAGGCATCATTGCAAAGAGGGAGTGATAATACAACACAAAAAAATCAAACATATTTAAAGCACAGTAAAAGTAAATTTTAAAAAACATAAGTATTCCTTTATTTTAATTTTATATATTGATGCCAGTTGCCTCTCCCTCCCTTCATCTTTTTCTCTTCCACTTTCTCATGCCTCCTGACCCCCTTCCCCTCCTACCTCTCCACACTCCACATGTAGGGTGATGCCTTCTAGGAGGGCTAATCTAAATCTTTCAAGTCATTTGGAGTAGGGACTAAGATTTTTCTCCTGTATCTATGTTAAGGGAGTATCCCTTCATGGAGGATGTGATCCGAAACCATTGTGTGCACCAGGGATACATAGTAGTTCCATTCTCCAAGGTCGCTTAGACTGTCCAGGCATTCTATCTTAGACCCATGTTTAGTGGATCCGAGTCAGTCCCATGATGAATTGCCAGTTATCCCTCTGGTGCCCATTAGCTCCTCTATGTTCAGACAAGCTGCCTCTATTTGTTACTGCAGCCTGGTGTTGTCCTCCCTCTGTGCATATGGATTCCAGTTATGCAAAGTGTTTAGTTGTGGCTCTTTCCTTCTGTTTGCATCAGCTACTAGATGAGGACTCTATTATGGTGCATAAGTTACTCATCAATCTCATTATCAGGGAAGGCAATTTATGGTAGCCTTTCCACTGTTCCTCAAATTGTTAGTTGGGGTCAGACTTGTAGATGTCTGGACATTTCTCTAGGTTCAGTTTTCTCTTTAAAACTACAATGGCTCCCTCTTTTATGGTTTCTCTCTGTGTCTCTCCTTCTGTCTCTGTCTCTCCCACTCCCTTTCCTTTCATCTATTCCTTCCCTGACACAATCTTCCCACGTGCTTTTCTCTCCTCTTCTGTTTCTTGTAGATCGTTCTCTATTCATTGTCCCCACCAACACCCCATATGCTCAGTAGATCTTGTACCATTCCTATTCTGTGAGGGACCTTATATGAATCTCTTATAATCCTCCTTGTAGCCTAGTTTCTCAGCCAAAGTGAATTATAATCTGGTGATCCATTGCACTATGTCTAAAATCTATATATGAGTGAGTTCATACCATGTTCCCCTTTTTCTGACTGGGTTACCTCATTCAGGATGGATTCTTCAAGTTCCATCCATTTGCCTCCAGATTTCAAGATTCCAGTGTGTGAGTCTGTGTGTGTGTGTGTGTGTGTGTGTGTGTGTGTGTGTGTGTGTGTGTGAGAGTGTGTGTGTGTGTGTGTTTCCGCAGCATAGTACTCCATTGTGGAAATGTGCACCATCTTCTTTATCCATTCTTCAGTTGAAGGGCATTTAGGTTACTTCAATGTTCTTGCTATTACAAATAATGCTGCTCTGAACATAAACATGTCTTTGTTGCATGGATGTGGGTTATTTGGCTATATTCCTAAGTGGGGGATTGCTAGGTAATGTGGTAGAGTCATTCCTATACTCCTGAAGAACTGCCACACTGATCGCCAAAATGGTAGTACATGTTTGCTTTCCCACCTGCAGTGGAGGAGTGTTCCCCTTTCCCCACATCCTCTCCAGCACAAGTTGTCATTGGTGTTTCTAATTTTAGCCATTCTTGCTGGAGTAATATATCTCAGAGTTGTTTTGATTTGCATTTCCCTTATACCCAAGGATTATGAGCAATTTCTTTAGTTTTTTTCAGCCATTTTGGATTCTTCTATTGAGAATTCTCTCCTCAGTTTTTTTTAAATTCAACTTTTAATAGGTTTATTTGGTGTGTGTGTGTTTAGGCCAGGGCTATCACCTTCTTTTCCTAAAACATTGCTCCCCTGTGACTGGGGTGTGTGTAGGTAGGGAGGTACATGTGGAGGTGAGGGGAGAGTTATGAAGAGTCAGTCTCTCCTCTCATCTTCAAATGATTTCTGGAACTCTAACTCAAGCTGTCATGTTTCTATATCAAGCATTTTTACTCATGCAGCTATCTTGTCTGCCCCATAACTATTTCTCATCTTCTATCTATATATCCATCTATCTATCTATCATCTATAATCTCCTATCACTTATCTGTCTATAGTAATCAATTATCAATCTATGTACCTATGTATGCATGTATGTATGTATCTATCTATTTATTTATCAATCAATCATCTAACATCTATCACCTAACTCACTAGGCACATAGCCTCAAAAAGAAACAACCAGCCTAGAGGCAGTGGCTGGCTGGCCAGCAGGCCCCAACCATCTCTACCTACCAAGTGCAGGATTACACATATGCAATACCATCCCTGCTTTTTTGTGTGACTGCATAAATGGGATTGTACTTAGATCCACATGCTTCTACAACAAGACATTTACTGACTGATCTGTGTGCCTAAGTTCATATTCCAGTTTTAATTTTTAGCTTTTAAGCACTTTTTCTGTAAGTGTTAGTATTTGGGCATTTTTACTGACCTGCCCTTGGGGTTCTGACATGCTATGTGCACAGTTACAGCCACTAAAAGCACCACCTGTGCACATTCTCTATGTTCCCTTTTTAAAGGTCCTGCCTACCTCTCTCTCTCTTCCTCTCTCTCTTTCTGCTTCTCTTCCTGTCTCTCAGTCTAGCCTCCTTCCTGCCCCTTACTTTTCTACTGCTCCTGTCCACATAGTTCAGTTTTCCCCCTCCCTTCCCCCATTTCCCATTCCCTTTCCCCTAAAAAAAAGAAACAAACACCACATGAGCTTCTTTTTTTTAATTTTTATTTTACATATCGATAAAAGTATCCAAGTTCCCTCTCCCTTCCTCCCTCTCTCCCTCCCGCTATGCCTTTCTACCCCTTCACATGCACCCTGTCCAACCTCCCCTCCCATCCCCCTTCACTTCACATGTAGGATGATGCCATCTAGGAGGGGTCATATAAATCTCTCAAGTCATTTGAAGTGGGGAAAAGGACTTCTCTCCTGTCTCTAGGTTATAGGAGTACAACTCCATGGGGCATGTGCACACAAGTCCCTTTTGTGTACCAGGAATACATCCTGGTTCCACTGCCTGGAATTCCTTAGACTGCTCAGGCCTTCTAGCTGAGACCCATATTCAGGGGGGTTTGAGTCAGTCCCATGATGGATTCCAAGCTATCAGTCTGGGGGCCAGTTAGCTTCTCCTTGTTCAGGTCAGCTGTCTTTATGCGTTTCTGCAAACTGGTCTTGTCCTGTCTCTTTGCATCTGGATTCTTTTACAGGTCAGTGTTTATTTGTGGCTGTTTGCTTCTGTTTCCATCAGTTACTAGATGAGGGCTCTATGTGGTGGATAAGATAGTCATTGATCTCACTATCAGGGAAGGGCATTTATGGTAGCCTTTCCACTGTTGGTCAAATTGTTAGTTGGGGTCAGTATTGTATTTCTCTGGACATTTCTGTAGGTTCAGTTTTCTCTTCAATCCTATAAAGGCTCCCTCTTTTAAGTTCTCTCTCTCTGTCTCTCACTCTCTCTTTTCTGTCTTCCTCTACTGACACAATCAGTAAATATCTTTACCCTTACATTATAAAGACTCTCTTTATGATCCCCTTTGAAGGAAGTACTTCAAGATGAAGTGTCCCATGGAAAAATCACGGGGACATGAAGAATCATGGAATTTCAAATAATAATTTCTCTGACCAGCAGTGCCTAGTTCTTGCTGGGTTGAGGTGGGCTAGAACCTGAAAATAATGGGAGAGAAAGAAGGAATGAGACCAAGCAATGATTGTCAAGGTCTCACTTTTTTAGGCACAAAGAGGGGTTTTTAAAGCAAAGCGGGGAGGAAGTGGGTAGGGGTAGCTTTGCTGACTCTGGGGCTCTGGTAAGGTCCCACACCATAAACATCAGACCATAAACGTCTGATTATCTCAGTTCCTGGTGTCTGGTTCATCTCAGTTCCTGGAAGGAGTGGAACAGACCACTGTTTAGCAGTTTTCTGTTTTACCAAGATAAGGCTCAATTAGAATTTTAAGGTGTAAGTGATTCTGCAATACTATGTGACTCAAGGCTGGATCCCAACATCTCCCCCTATTTTATTCTTTTTTATGGAGCGTCTATCTTAGGCTATGTAGTGGGCTCCCACGATCGGGCCCTGGGGATGGGCTTGTCATTATAGGACAAATGGTAGGACCCCTGTCTTAATCTACATAGGGTGCATTCTCACTCAGCACTCAAGGACATTGTCAAAAATTGGGCAAGAAAACTCGGGCAAGATGAGTGGGCTCCTGAGAGATGGTCCTATGCTACTGCTGTCATTGAGCGACTTACAGCCAAAGAGAAAGGTCTGCCTCCATTTTGTGGCACTGAGATATTCCCGTCATTGACGTCTTCATATTTGAGAGAACCAGGTCCTCTGTTGTTCGAGTCCTGTGAAATCGATTCCTTGTCTAGGTGGTTCAGGACTGGCACTGTCACCATCCTCATCAGGTTTCTCAGAAGATCCCTGTTCCCTTTCCAAAAGCTGATGGTAGTGTACTTGAATAGCATGAAATCAATTTGAGTTCTGATCAATTGAGTTAATTTCTGGAATGCCCAAAGCCCAAAAGTCATCATCAGTATCAATCCCATAAATGGTCGCAGGAAAGAAGGAAGCAAGGTAGAAAGCCAAGGGGAGGTGGAAAGCCAATTTTTATAGTAGGACTCGGCTTGTTCCCACTGCCATTTACGTTCAGCAAGACTTTTTGCATTCTATCTAAGCTGTCTTCCATTAAGCCAGTCTTATCAGCATAAAAACAACATTACTCTTTGATTATTGCACAAATTCCTCCTTGTTGTAAAAACAATAGGTTTAAGCCTTGACTGTTCTAGAGAATGACCCTTGAGAGAGAGAGAGAGGAGGTATTACACTTCTGAGGTCTCAGGTCCAGTTTTCCTGTTCCACACATCTCCACCAAATGTTCTGGCAGCCACTGGACCTCATCTTCTTCCTGCAAGAAAACCCCCCTCAACCCCCTATTAGGAGAAAGTTGGGCCCTTTCCATAGTCTCAGACATGGATCTTTCCATCTGACTTGAGTAAATGTCTCTTGAGTTTCATCATATCAGAATCTGTCTGCGACAGATTGCTCATAGGCTTCCACATTCAAAAAATTTAAATGAAGAGAGCATCATGTAGGGCACCACTTGTCCTGACCAGCAGAGCCTAGATATTCGTGGTTGCTGGGAACCAAAATCTTATGTTTTTGGTTGTGAGCCTAGCCTTTAACAGCTGAGCCATCTCTACATATTAAGAGCACATGAAGCTATGATGTGAAATAATGGTGTGTAGTACATTGGTGCCATTGCAGCTTGACAAAGATACAGCATTTCAACATGGAAGACCAACCAAAGAGCTGAAGCACCTGCAGAGGCAGGCAGAATTCTTTGAGCTTAAAGTCAGACATGCAGAATAAGTGCTAGGACAGCGCAAGACACAGAGAGGAACCCTGTTTTGGAAAAGTTGATAAAATCCACCTTTAGCTGTTTGGTGGCAGTGCACATGTTTAAGCCCAAATCTCATGAGGCTTAGGCTGTCTGATTTTCATGATTTGAGGATATCCAGGTCTACTGAATGAGTTCCAGGACTACACATATAAAGCCTTTCTTGAAAACAGCAATGCAAATCTACACAAATCAAGAAAGAATCCGATGCACCTTTAATATGGATCGAATCATCTGGTGTTAGCCTGCATAGGTAAATAAGGAAGCTCTCTTTTTGGCTACTTCTCCTAATTCTGGCTAACAATTTCATTCCTATACTAGCAATAGAGCCACATTCTTTGAAAAATTTAGTATACATTGAAGAAAAGTTGGGACATCCAGCTTGATGAACTAGACAACTACTGTACTCTTAAGATTTCACATGGTAGGCAGGCATTGTTGAACTACCTGAGAAAGAACTTTTGAGACATTCTAGAACATCTGCTTGGAGAGATTAATCCTACCAGTCCTGTGTATGTAGAAAAGCATGAATCCATGAATAATGCAGATAGTTTATAACTGCTCACTGAGTAAGTTGTGCTGCCTAACAGTAGTGTTCATAAACAAAAATCTTCCTACCTCCATTCCTCTCTAAATTTTTAACTTTCCATGAAGAATGCTCTTTTTAATTTTGCATTTGTCAAGCAGTTTTTCTGAGGTTCATGAATAAAACACCTACAGTGATAGAACAATCATCAAGCTTTCTTATGAGAGGAAGACAAATTATCATCTTTTGGAAGTGGTTCCTGCTATTATTTCCTGACGGTTGAAAGTTCCTATACAGACAGGCCAATAACACCTCATGCTGCACACTGCTCAGTGGGTGATGGGTCTCCATGGGTACCAAAACTCGATGACCAGGTCAGGAGTGGCTTTGGCTTGACAGACAGACACAAACACACTGGAGGAGGTTTGCACCTGCTGCGATTTTTCATTTAGAGTATTAGGTTTTTATGCAGAAATTACAAGGAACATATTTTGGTCACAATTTACAGACATATTGTAAAATGCCAGTAATTCTTTTAAAGCATGAGATCAAAAAACACTTATTCTGACCTGCCTGTGGTCAGTGCACCAGAGATATGGTTTACTGAGTTTAGATAAATGTCATTGTCTCTGATCAGTGAACTGTTAACATCATTGAAAAGAACATTTGCATTGCTTTATTAATTTTAGAGGATAGTCCTAAATTATTTTATTTTATTTTATATAACAAAGTCCAATTAAATGAAAACAAACATTTATACACAATATTTGGGAATTTGGGCGTCATTCTTTCCAAACTACTTCCTGCTGATAAAGGGCGCTGTCAAGGTGATTCGAAGAAGATTCAGAAATCCTGGCTGTAGTCTGTAAGGCTGCTTTGTCCAGCTGTTTTGAATGTAGGATCAACTTGTACTCTGATTCAGGCAGTCTGGCATGATTAAACGACATTAGTCTGGAAGAAATCCACATCTTTTCATTTTCTGTGGAAACAAAAATAGAAATCCTTTCCCCCAGTAACTTAAATTTTGGAGACAAAGCATTTTTTTAATTTAATTTATTATTTTACATGTTGATCCCAGTTCCCTCTCCCTCCCTCCCTCTTTCCCTCCCTCCATCCCTCCTACCCTCCCTTTTACCCTCTCTGCCCGATCATGCACTCTAACCTCCCTCCCCTCACATTACCCCACCCCAATTCCATATATAGGGGAATGCCATCCAGTAAGGGTCATGTAGATCTTGCAGGTCATGTGAAGTAGGGATTAGGGCTTCTCTCCTGTCTCTAGATTAAGGCAGTTATCCCTCCGTGTGGGATGTGTTCGCAATGTCCTTTTGTCACCAGGGATACATCCTGGCTCCACTGTCTGAGGTCCCTTAGACTTCTCATTTCTTCTGGCTGAGACCCATATTCAAGGTGGCCTGAGTCAGTCCCATGCTGGCTTCCAAGTTATCAGTCTAGTGGCCATTAACTCCTCCTTGATCAGGTAAGCTGTCTGTATGTGTTTCTGCTGCATGGTCTTGTCCTCTCCATCTGAATCTGGGTTCTAGTTCGACTCAGTGTTTATGTATGGGTGTTTGCTCCTGTTTCCAACAGGCATTAGTTGAGAGATCCATGGATAAGTTAGTTGTTGATCTCACTCTCTGGAAAGGGCATTTATGGTAGAGAACTACAAGACTGCTCCCAACTAACAATCTGAGCTTCCATGGAGGAACTGACTAAAGTGTGACAGACGTTCTGACTATCTGATTATTTCATTATTTAAATCTGTCTTTTTCTACTCCAGGTAGAGTGGAGTCTGGATCCACCTTGTTGGTGCTAAATTGACTCTTGTGATTTCATTCTTTCTTCCTTCCTTCCTTCCTTCCTTCATTTCTTCATTTCTTTCTTTCTCATTTTCTTTCTTTAAATCAATGTTAATATCAATTTGTAATCTCTCTAGGGGTGAATTATCAGAAATTATCTCTTTATTCATTCATTTTTTTTTCATCTCTATGATTAAGAACTCAATGACCCTTCAGTATGGAGCAATCATTTAGGCTTCACGGATAAAACACCACCCACTTGTTTAATGTTTATTCATTTAATTATGAACATCTGTCATTATGTATTCAGTGATCCCTGGAGTTTGGGCCTCCTTACAATTCCTTAGCTGTTAAACTAGGAAATTGAATGATAATTCATCATTTAATTAACGAATTTAAAATACAGGTGATGTTATGAACCATAAGTCCCTTTGGGAGTCAGATTTTGGGAGTTGATGTAACATCATCTCATTACTTCATCATTTAGCTATATAAATAGATCTTTACATCAGTGATAGTTTTCGGACTTTGGTGCAACTTCGTCAGTGATAATATAAAATGCATACTAAGTAATTATCAATTTAATTTTTTAAACTCCTCATTATTCCAGGAAGACTGATCTGACTACTCCATATGGTATTTACGTATGCCCCACCATGTCATTATTCAATCATTATTTATTGTACATTAATTATTTAAATCGATGAAGAAGTTATTCTTGACTGGGGTCTGGCCATTCTTCCACCGAGTTAATCATGTAGCATTATTTAATTATCTAAGTACTACTTCCTTGACAATCACTGGAGTTTGGTTCCATATTATGAACGTTAAGTAAGCAGGACTATCAAGTTATTAACTTATTGTGTTTGCATAAGTAATGATGGTGTCATCCGTCATTTGGCTGATGTGGGACTGACACAGCAGGAGATCGGTACCAGAAGAAGTGCCCAGAGAATGGGGATCACTGCCTTATACGGTGATTACTGATTACATAATAGTAGATTTTTAACAATCGAATGATTACACTATTTTAAAAAAGCTGTACGGTTTCACATCATCAGGTTCTGAGAGGTTGCAACAGAACTGAACCATGAAGGACACAGTTACCACCGATTTTAAAAATGCAATAACAGTATAATCTCCTGATCAGGGATCACATCTAAAGAACTCTGTCGTTTTCAAGCTTATGTCACTATAGGCAAGTTGTAGCTTGAGAGACTGGAAAAATATGTAGAACTCAAAAGAAAGAGCCCTGCTTTGTTTTTGTGAGAAACTCAGTGAGGCTGTAAGGTTAGTTCATCAGTGGGTATACTCCTTTTAGCATGCGGGAGGGTCACTAGAATGTGACAGATTGTTGGTTCATAAATGTTGCCTGGCAACCCTGCTTGCATTCTGTATCCTGGTATCATGGGCCAAGGAAGAGAGAGCAGCTTCGAGAAAGTGTTATCATGGCATGTTAGAGTCTCCCAGGATAACTATCTCCAAAAACTTTCAATGACAGCATTTGATTCGCCTAAACAAGTCATAGCCAAATATCTGGAAGTTTGCCTACAGCTTTTAGTGGTTATCAAATTCAAGATTACCTAATTATCAGAGAACATCTTCTGTGGAGAAACAGTTCAAAGTCTTTTGTTTATGAATTCTCTCTCTCCTAACAAGTAATACTATGGAAACAAAGAAAATAGACTCACAATTATTCATCAAAAGCTGAGTTTGCCATTGCTAACTTCCTTCAGGATGGTGATAATCCATTTGTTAGAATAGACTTAGGGATTATTGGATTGCAGTCCATATCTTTTGAGGCAGCCGTCCAACATAAAATGTGTGGTATCGTCTAAAACCCTGCACCCAATTACTTTTCTGCATTTAAACATTTTACTACTCTGTTCTGCAATTAAATAAGGGATGAACTTGGGAGTTTCCCACAATCATGTGGGAGTCAGTGACAGTCAATTGTGTCGAGTAAGGCAGATCATTTCATCCTCTGATTATGTTGTTATTTGATTATTAAAATAGGACATTAGATAATCCACGGTCAGTGGATTCCACGATGTGGGAAGCAATTATTATGGACCATCTAAATAGCAATTTTGTAGTCAAAATATTGAAATTAATCACGAAAGCATCGTTCATGAGCCTGGTGTGGAGCCAACTTAGGGAAGTGGATGATGTTACATGAACTCATTATTTGATTATTTAATTATATAAAACAATGTTTATATCATCCAGGACACCTGGAAACAGGTGCCACAGACCATCTAATTACATAATTAATTAATTTAAATTAACAATCTGTATTAATCCCCAAGATAATGTAAATATTTGTGTAGTTATGTATACAACAATCCTCCATTCCATGAAAAGACCTGTAAAGCTCTCTCTTGTGGAGATAATCTGCAATATCTTCACATTTTATGATTCATTTTTTCAATTAATGATGATGACATCCTTCATGCCTGGATTCTGACCATGCTTCCCTGCCAGTAAAATGCTACATCCCCTATTTATTGTGACAGTTATGTATTACTGACTTATTAAATTCTTTAAATTATGTAAACCACAAACAATGACATCACCGTTTACGGTTAGGGTGCAAATATCTGTCAGGGACAAGGTTAGGAAAGATGTAGACATGGGCAGAGCGTTTTCTGAATGATCTATGCATCTCCCAGAGTACGAGGGATGCTGGATGATTGAGTCCAGAAGGTTGCATGGTGCCAACCGAGAAGTACAAGGACTTCACCAAGGAAGGCACGGTTGTCTGGGTGTTGACTACCTGCTCTTCCTCAACATCTTCACATCGGTTGTGATTTACCATGAGAAGGAGTGGCACCTAAGAGGTCGGCACCATCACCGAGACCTGGCAAAAGGATGATGACTCAGAACATGGAAGAACATCTCTCTCTCAGCTATGCTATTGATGTCCCTGCTGCAGCCATCTTTTCAGCTGTTATCATTATTGTGGCTACTACTACTATGCCGGGATTGGGCCCATTATCTCACGTCCTGCCGCAACACAACAGACATTCAGGCGCTTGTGATGAGGTCAGGCCAACAGAATTCATCAGGCAAGACAGTATGGTTATCTGACGAATAACTGATGGCATGTTAAAAATACGTGATGACAGCATACAGTTTCATACCTGGCAAGTCTGCCACGGAATTGATGATACAAAAAAAATGTCAAAGGCTTACATATTTAAAGATGTAATTATTAAATTCTTTCATTATATAATCTGTGATCCCTGAAGTGTGGCGCCTCCTTGTGTGACTCAAGTGTGACAGACCATCTACATATCTTATTATTTCATTATTCAAATCTGTCTTTTTCTACTCCAGGGAGAGTGGAGTCTGTATCCACCTGGTTGGTGTTAAATTGTATCTTGTGAATTCTTTCTTTCATTCTTTATTTCATTCTTTCTTTCTTCCTTTCTTTATTTAAATCAATGTTGGTATCATTTTGTTATCACTCTGGGGGAGAATTATGAGAAACTATCTCTTTATTCGTTCACTTTTATGTTCAAATCTATGATTAAGAACTCAATATCTCTTCAATATTGAGCTATCATTCAGGCTTCATGCATAAAACACTTTCCACTTGTTTAATGTTTATTCATTTAATTATGAAAATTTGTCATTATGTATTCAGTGATCACTGGAGTTTTGAGCCCCCTTTGGAGAGACAGTTGTACCAGACCATCACATCAACTAATACTACACTTACTTCTTTAATATGTAAACTAGGAAATTAAGAAATAATTCATCATTTAATTTACGTATTTGAAATACAAGTAATGTTATGGACCATAAATCCAGTTTGGAGTCAGATTTTGGAGGTGTTGATGTAATACCATTACTTCATCATTTAGCTATGTAAATAGATCTTTACATCACCAATAGGTTTAGGACTTTGGTGCCATCTCATCAGTGTTAATATAAAAGGCCCACTAATTAATTTTCAATTTAGTTTTTTAAAAACATCATTATTCCAGTAAGAGATCTGACTGACTACTCCATGTGGGATTTAAGTGTGCACCACCATGTCATTTTTCAATCATTTTTCATTATATATAAATTATTAAAATCGAAGAAGATGTTGTTCTTCTTGACTGGACTCGGGCCAAACCTCCATGGGAGTTAATCAAGTGACATTATTTAATTATCTAAGTACTATTTCCTTGACAATCACTGGAGTTTGCTTCCATCTTTTGAAAGTGATATATGGAGGACTATCCAATTATTAACTTATTTGATTGTGTAAGTAATGACAGTGTCATCCGTAATTTGGCTGCTGTGCCATTGACACAGCAGGGGATCGGTACCAGAAGCAGTGGCCAGATAATGGGAGACACTGCCTTATACAGTGATTACTGATTACACAATAGTAGATTTTTAACAATCCAATGATTACACGATTTTAAAAAAAAACTGTACTGTTTCGCATCATCAGTTTCTGAGAGGTTGCAACAGAACTGACCCATGATGGACACAGTGACCACCGATTTTAATAAATGGAATAAGTGAATAATTTGATCAGTGAATCTCAACTAATGAACTCTGTCGGGCTGTTAACATGACACACCACCAACAATAAATAACTCTAAATAACCATATTAGAAAGCAGGGTACAGGACTTAATAGAGAACAGTCAATTGAGGAATCCAAAATGACTGAAAGAAACAGAAGACACTGCTCAAAATCCTTAATCTTCAGCCTAATTCAAATCAAAACAACTCTGAGAACCCATGGGAGCAAGCTCCTCTAAAGGTAAGATGATGCAGAGGAGTTAATTTTATTTTCAATAAAGGGAAAAGGATTATGGTACAGGCGATTAATTGTATTGTTTCCGTTCTAGAAATTAGAAAACTGAAGCATAGAAAACAGGTTTAAAATACTCATCATTGTACTTGAATGGCACAATGATGCTTTTGTTTTCATGTTTATGTTTATAGGCATGTTGTAACTTGAGAGACTGGTAAATATGTAGAACTCAAAAGAAAGAGCCCTGATATTTTTTGTGAGAAAGTCAGTGAGGCTGTAGGGTTAGTTCATCAGTGGGTATACTCCTTTAAGCCTGTTGGAGGGGCACTAGAATGTGATAGAATGTTGGTTCATAAATGTTGCCTGGCAACCCTGCTTGCATTCTGTATCCTGGTATCATGTGCCAAGGAGGAGAGAGCAGCTTGACAAAGTGTTATCATGGGACATTACAGTCTGCCAAGATAACTCTCTCCTAAAACTTTTCATGACAGCATTTGATTTGCCTAACCAAGTCATAGCCACACCTCTGGAAGTGTGCCTATAGCTTTTACTGGTTACCAAATGCAAGATTACCTAATCATCAGAGGATATAGTCTGTGGAGAAACAGTTCAGAGTCTTCTGTTTATGAATAATCTCTCTCTTCAGAAGTAAAACTATGGAACAAAAGATAATAAGACTCACGATTATTCATCAAAAAGGTGAGTTTGACATTGTTGAATTCCTTCAGGAAGGTGATAATCCATTTGTTAGAGTAGACTTAGTGATTATTGGATTGCAGTCCATCTCTTTTGAGGCAGCCGCCCAACATTAAATATGTGATATCTTTTAAAAACCCTGCATACACAATGAGAGTTCAGCATTTAAACATGTTACTACTCTGCTCTGCGATTAAATAAGGGATGAAACTTGGAGTTTTCCACAATCATGTGGGAGTCAACTGAGACATAATTGTGTGGAGCATGGCAGCTCATTTCATCCTCTGATTATGTTGTTATTTGATTATTAAAATAGGACATTAGTTAATCCATGATGAGTGGATTGTGGTGGCTCGATGTGGGAGGCAATTATTATAGACCATCTTAATATCAATTATGTAGTTAAAATATTTAAATTAATCACGACAGCATCGCTCATGAGCCTGGTTTTGAGCCACCTTAGGGAAGTGGATGATGTTACATGAATTCATTATTTGATTATTTAACTATATAAAACAATGATTATATCGTCCATGACACCTGGAATCTGGTGCCACAGATCATCTAATTACATAATTAATTAATTTAAATTGACAATCTGTGTTAATCCCCAGGATAATGTAAATATTTGTATAGTTATGTAAACAACAATCCTCCATTCAATGAAGAGACCTGTAAAGCTCCCTCTTGTGGAGATAATGTGCAATATCTACACATTTTATGATTCATTGACTCAATTGGTAATGATGACATCCTTCATGAATGGAGTCTGGCCATGCTTCCCTGCCAGTAAAATGCTACATCCCCTAATTATTGTGACAGTTAGCTATTACTGACTTATTTAATTCTTTAAATTATGCAAACGACAGACAGTGCCATCACCGATTATGGTTAGGTTGCAAATACCTGTCAGGGACAAGGTTAGGAAAGTTGTAGACATGGGCAGAGCGTTTTCTGAATGATCTATGCATCTCCCAGAGTATGACGGATGCTGGGTGATTGAGTCCAGAATGTTGCACGGTGCCCTCCGAGAAGTACAAGGACTTCATCAAGGCCAGCACGGTGGTCTGGGTGTTGACTACCAGTTCTTCCTCCACATCTTCACATCGGTTGTGATGTGCCATTAGAAGAAGGAGTGGCACTAGGAGGTTGGCACCATTAAGTAGACCTGGCAAAAGGATAACGACTCAGAACATGGAAGAACATCTCTTTCTCAGCTTTGCTGGTGATGCCCCTGCTGTAGCCATCTTTTCAGCTGTTATCAACATTGTGGCTACTACTGCTATGCCAGAATTGGGCCCATTATCTCAAGTCCTGGCGCAACACAACAGAGATTCAGGCGCTTGTGAGGAGGTGAAGCCAAGAGTATTCATCAGGCAAGACAGTATGGTTATCTGACGATTAACTGATGGCATTTTAAAATTGTGTGATGACAGCATACAGTTTCATACGTGGCAAATCTGCCACGGAATTGATGATACAAAAAAAGGTCAACGGCTTACAAATTTAAAGATGTAATTATTAAATTCTTTCATTATATAATCTGTGATCCCTGAAGTTTTGCGCCACCTTGTGTGACTCAAGTGTGACAGACTATCTAAATATCTGTTTATTTCATTATTCAAATCTGTCTTTTTCTAATCTAGGAAGAGTGGAGTCTTGATCCTCCACATTGGTGTTAAATTGTATCTTGTGAATTCTTTCTTTCTTTCTTTCTTCCTTTCTTTATTTAAATCAATGTTGATATCATTTTGTTATTTCTCTAGCGGTGAGTTATGAGAAACTATCTCTTTATTCATTCATTTTTTATTCAAATGTATGTTTAGGAACTCAATGTCTGTTCAGTATTGAGCAATCAGTTAGGCTTCATGCATAAAACACCATCCACTTGTTTAATGTTTATTCATTTAATTATGAAAATCTGTCATTATGTAATCAGTGATCACTGGAGTTTTGAGCCTCTTTAGGGGATACCGTTGTACCAGACCACCACATAATCTAATACTACACTTGCTTCTTTAACTGTTAAACTAGGACATTTGGTAATAATTCATCATTTAATTGACGTATGTAAAATACAGGTAATGTTATGGACCGTAAGTCCTGTTTGGAGTCAGATTTTGTGAGTAGACGATGTAACATCATCTCATTACTACATCATTTAGCTGTGTAAATAGATCTTTACATCAGCGTTAGGTTTAGGACTTTGGTGCCATCTCGTCAGTGTTGCTATAAAAGGCCTACTAATTAATTATCAATTTAATTTTTTAAAAACATCATTATTCCAGGAAGAGATCATTCTGACTACTCCATGTGGGATTTAAGTGTGCACCACCATGTCATTTTTCAATCATTTTTCATTATATATTAATTATTTAAATCGATGAAGATGTTGTTCTTCTTGACGGGAGTCGGGCCATTCCTCAATGGGAGTTAATCACGTGGCAGTATTTAATCATCTAAGTACTACTTCCTTGACAATCACTGGAGTATGGTTCCATCTTTTGAAAGTTAAGTATGGAGGACTATCCAATTTTTAACTTACTTGATTGCGTAAGTAATGATGGTGTCATCCCTCATGTGGCTGTTATGGGATTGACAGTGCAAGTGATCGTTACCAGAAACAGTGCCCAGAGAATGGGGGACACTGCCTTATGCAGTGATTACTGATTATGTAATAGTAGATTTTTAACAATCGAATGATTACATGAAACTGTACTGTTTCGTATCATCAGTTTCTGAAAGGTTGCAACAGAACTGACCCATGAAGGACACAGTGACCACCGATTTTAAAAATGGAATAACTGAATAATCTCCTGATCAGGGAATGTCATCTAATGAACTCTGTCGGGCTGTTAACCTGACACACCACCAACAATAAATAACTCTAAATAACCATATTAGAAAGAGGGTACAGGACTTAATAGAGAACAGTCAATGGAGGAATCCAAAATGACTGAAAGAAATATAAGACACTGCTCAAAATCCTTAATCATCAGCCTAATGCAAATCTACACAACTCTGAGAATCCATGGGAGCAAGCTCCTCTAAAGGTAAGAGGATGAAGAGGAGTTTATTTTATTTTCAAGAAAGGGAAAAGGATTATTGTTGAGGCAATTAAATTTATTGTTTCTTTTCTAGAAATTAGAAAATTGCAGCATAGAAAGCAGGTTCAAAATACTCATTATTGTACTTGAATGGCATAATGGTGCTTTCATTGCCATGCCTATGTCACTATAGGCATTTTGTAGCTTGAGAGATGGGTATATATGTAAAACTCAAAAGAAAGAGCCCTGCTTTGTTTTTGTGAGAAACCCAGTGGGGCGGTAAAGTTAGTTAATAGGTGGGTATGCTCCTTTTAGCATGTGGGAGGGGCACTAGAATGTGACAGAATGTTGGTTCATAAATGTTGCCTGGCAACCATCCTTGCATTCTGTATCCTGGTAGCATGGGCCAAGGACCAGAGAGCAGCTTCGAGAAAGAGTTATCATGGGACATTACAGTCTCCCAAGATAACTATCTCCAAAAACTTTCAATGACAGCATTTGATTCGCCTAACCAAGTCACAGCCAAATCTCTGGAAGTTTGGATACAGCTTTTACTGGTTACCAAATTCAAGATTACCTAATCATGAGAGAACATCGTCTGTGGACAAACAGTTCAAAATCTTCTGTTTATGAATTCCCTCTCCTAACAAGTAATATTATGGACACAAAGATAATAAGACTCACATTTATTCATCAAAAGGTGAGTTTGCCATTGTTGACTTCCTTCAGGATTGTGATAATCCGTTTGTTAGAGTGGATTTACTGATTATTGGATTGCAGTCCATCTCTTTTGAGGCAGCCGCCCAACATTAAATATGTGATATCTTCTAAAAACCCTGCATACACAATGAGAGTTCAGCATTTAAACATGTTCCTACTCTGCTCTGCGATTAAATAAGGGATGAACCTGGGAGTTTCCCAAAATCATGTGGGAGTCAAATGAGAGGCAATTGTGTGGAGCATGGCAGACCATTTCATCCTCTCATTATGTTGTTATTTGATCATTAAAATAGGAAATTAGATATTCCATGATCAGAGGATTGCGGTGACACAATGTGGGAGGCAATTATTATAGACCATCTTAATATCAATTATGTAGTTAAAATATTTAAATTAATCATGACTGCATCATTCATAAGCCTGGTTTGGAGCCACCTAGGAAATTGGATGATGTTACATGAACTCATTATTTGATTATTTAATTAGATAAACAATGATTATATCGTCCCTGACACCTGATCTGGTGCCACAGATCATCTAATTACATAATTAATTAATTTAAATTGACAATCTGTGTTAATCCCAAAGATAATATAAACATTTGTATACTTATGTAGACAACAATCCTCCATTCCATGAAGAGACCTGTAAAGCTCCCTCTTTTGAAGATAATGTGCAATATCTACACGTTTTATGATTCATTGACTCCATGATCATGACATCCTTCATGACTGGAGTCTGGCCATACCTCCCTGCCAGTTAAATGCTACATCACCTCTTTATTGGGACAGTTAGCTATCACTGACTCATTTAATTCTTTAAATTACTTAAATGACAGACAATGCCATCACAGATTAATTTTAGTTTGCAAATATCTGTCAGCAACAATTTAGGAAACTTGTACACATGGGCAGAGCATGTTCTGAATGTCTATGCGTCTTCCAGACCACTAGGGATGCTGGAGAATAGAGTCCAGAAGATTGCATGGTGCCCTCCGAGAAGTAAACGAACTTTACCAAGGTCTGCATGGTGGTCTGGGTGTTGACTACTTGCTCTTCCTCCACATCTTCACATAGGTTTTGGTCTACGTCTAGAAGATGTGGTGGCACTAGCAGGTCGGCACCATCACCGAGACCTGGCAAAAGGATGACGACTCAGAACACGGAAGAACATCTCTCTCTCAGCTATGCTGTTGATGCCCCTGCTGCAGCCACCTTTTCAGCTGATATCAACATTTTGGCTACTACTGGTATGCCAGGAATGGGCCAATTACCTCAGGTCTTGCCACAACTCAACAGAGATTAAGGCACCTGTGAGGATGTCAGGCCAACAGAATTCACCAGGCAAGAAAGGATGATTATCTGACGATTAACTGATGGAATATTAAAAATCCGTGATGACAGCATCTGTTTTCATATCTGGCAAGTCTGCCCAGGTATTGATGATACGAAAAACTTCAACGACTTAGATATGTAAAGATGTACTTATTAAATTGCTTCATTATATAATCTGTGAACCCTGAAGTGTGGTGCCACCTTGTGTGACTCACGTGTGACCGACGATCTAACAATCTGATGCTTTCATGATTCAAATCTGTCTTTTCTACTCCAGGAAGAGTGGAGTCTGGAGCTCCCTTGTTGGTGTTAAAATGTCTCTTGTGATTTCTTTATTTATTTATTTAAATCAATGTTGATATCATTTTGTTATCTGTCTAGGGGTGAATTATGAGAAATTATCTCTTCATTCATTCATTTTATTGTTCAAATCTATGATTAAGAACTCAATGACTCTTCAGTACTGATCAATCTTTAGGTTTCGTGCATATAACACCATCCACTAGATTAATATTTATTCATTGAATTATGAAAATCTGTCATTATGTATTTAGTGACCACTAAAGATTTTAGCCTCCTTAGGGGAGTCCATCGTGCAAGAACATCGCATCATCTAATAGTATACTTACTTATTTACCTGTTAAACTAGGAAATTAAATAATAATTCATCATTTAATTAACGTATTTGAAAAACAGGTAATGTTATGGACCCTAAGTCCCTTTTGGAGTCAGATTTTGTGAGTAGACGATGTAACATCATCTCATTACTTCATCATTTAGCTCTGTAAGTAGGTCATTACATCAGCGATAGTTTTATAACTTTGGTACCATCTCGACAGTGTTAATATAAAACGCCAGCTAATTAATTACCAATATAATTTTATAAATAAATCATTATTCCAGGAAGAGGTCAGTCTAACTACTCCATGTGGGATTTAAATATGCACCACCATGACATTATTCAATCATTTTTCATTATATATTAATTATTTAAATCGATGAAGATGTTGTTCTTCTTGACTGGAGTAGTGCCATTCCTCCATGGGACTTAATCACGTAGCAGTATTTAATCATCTAAGTACTCATTCCTTGAAAATCACTGGAGTTTGGTTCCATCTTATGAAAGTTAAGTATGGAGGACTATCCAGTTATTAACTTACTTGATTGTGTAAGTAATGATGGTCATGTGGGATTGACAGAGCAGGAGATCGGTACCAGAAGCAGTGCCCAGAGAATGGGGGACACTGCCTCGTAGCGTGATTACTGATTACGTAGTAGTACATTTTTAACAATCAAATGATTACACGATTTTCAAAAACTGTACTGTTTCGCATCATCAGTTTCTGAGAGGTTGCAATAGAACTGACCCATGAAGGACACAGTGACCACCGATTTTAAAAATGGAATAACTGTATAATCTCCTGATCAGGGAATCTCATCTAATGAACTCTGTTGGCCTAATAACATGACACACCACCAACAATAAATAACTCTAAATAACCATCTTAGAAAGTGGGGTACAGGACTTAATAGAGAACAGTCAATTGAGGAATCCAAAATGACTGAAAGAAACATAAGACACTGCTCAAAATCCTTAATCATCAGCCTAAAGCAAATCTACACAACTCTGAGAAACCATGGGGTCAAGCTCCTCTAATGGTAAGAGGATGAAGAGGAGTTTATTTTATTTTCAATAAAAAGAAAAGGATTATGGTAGAGGCGATTAACTGTATTGTTTCCATTGTAGAAATTAGCAAATTGAAGCATAGAAAACAGGTTTAAAATACTCATCATTGCACTTGAGTGGCACAATGATGCTTTCGTTTTCATGCTTATGTCACTATAGGCATGTTGTAGCTTGAGAGACGGGTAAATATGTAGAACTCAAAATAAAGAGCTCTGCTTTGTTTTTGTGAGAAACTCAGTGAGGCTGTAAGGTTAGTTCATTGGTGGGTATTCTCCTTTAAGCCTGTGGGAGGGGCACTAGAATGTGACAGAATGTTGGTTCATAAATGTAGCCTGGCAACCCTGCTTGCATTCTGTATCCTGGTAGCATGGGCCAAGGACGAGAGAGCAGCTTCGAGAAAGAGTTATCTTGGGACATTACAGTCTCCCAAGATAACTATCTCCTAAACCTTTTTCATGACAGCATTTGATTCGCCTAACCAAGTCATAGCCATACCACTGGAAGTGTGCCTACAGCTTTTACTGGTTACCAAATGCAAGATTACCTCATCAGAGGATATAGGCTGTGGAGAAACAGTTCAGAGACTTCTGTTTATGAATACTCTCACTCCTCAGAAGTAAAACTATGGAACAAAAGATAATAAGACTCACGATTATTCATCAAAAAGGTGAGTTTGACATTGTTGAATTCCTTCAGGAAGGTGATAATCCGTTTGTTAGAGTAGAATTAGCGATTGTTAGATTTCAGTCCATCTCTTTTGAGGCAGCCGTCCAACATTAAATATGTGATATCTTCTAAAAACCCTGCATACACAATGAGAGTTCAGCATTTAAACATGTTACTACTCTGCTCTTCGATTAAATAAGGGATGAAACTTGGAATTTCCCACAATCATGTGGGAGTCAACTGAGACTCAATTGTGTGGAGCATGGCAGACGATTTCATCCTCTGATTATGTTGTTATTTGTTTATTAAAATTGGACATTAGATAATCCATGATCAGTGGATTGTGGTGACGCGATATCAATTATGTAGTTAAAATATTTAAATTAATCACGACAGCATCGTTCATGAGCCTGGTTTGGAGCCACCTTAGGGAAGTGGATTATGTTACATGAACTCATTATTTGATTATTTAGTTATATAAAACAATGATCATATCGTCCACGACACCTGGAATCTGGTGCCACAGATCACCTAATTACATAATTAATTACTTTAAACTGACAATCTGTGTTAATCCCCAGGATAATGTAAATATTTGTATAGTTATGTAAACAGCAATCCTCCCTTCCATGAAGAGACCTGTAAAACTCCCTCTTGTGGAGATAATGTGCAATATCTACACATTTTATGATTCATTGACTCAATTGGCGATGATGACATCCTTCATGAATGGAGTCTGGCCATGTTTCCCTGCCAGTAAAATGCTACATCCCCTATTTATTGTGACAGTTAGCTATTACTAACTTATTTACTTCTTTAAATTATGCAAACGATAGACAGTGCCATCACCGATTACGGTTAGGGTGCAAATACCTGTCAGGGACAAG
>NW_026126241.1:0-73991 GCF_943737965.1 Phodopus roborovskii
GATTAATATGAGATATTTATCCCAACTAAGCCTTTTCTTAGAAAATGCATACTAAAACAATAAAGTCTATCACCACTAAAGCCATAGGAGCCAGACTGAAATTGTCCTGCACCAAAGGGGGTCACTTAATTGATCTTATTCTCAGTGTTTTCAGGAGGGTTGATAATTCAGTGACCAAATTCTGACTGAATACATGTGTATAAGATAATAAGACAAGTCTAAAACATTTTAGAAATTAATTTCTTAAATGTACTCATACTTCTAACTGTATTTTTAGTACCCTGCAAGAAAAAATTCAGCCATTACAAATGTACATCAGAAAAAAAAATCTGTATTCATGTGAGCATAACAGAATGTCTACAAAAAAATTGCAATCTTGCCAAAAGCAATCTACAGATTCAATATAATCCCAATTAAAATCCAAGCACAATTCTTCACTGACCTTGAAAGGATAATAATCAACTTTATATAGAAAAACAAAAGACCCAGGATAGCCAAAACAACCCTGTACAATGAAAGAACTTCAGGAGGCATCACCATCTCTGACTTTAAGCTCTCCTACAGAGCTAGAGTTCTGAAAACAGACTGGTATTGGCACAAAAGTAGACAAATAGGCCAATGGAATAAAATTGAAAATCCTGATATTAACCCACACACCTATGAACACCTGATTTTCCACAAAACAGCTAAAAGAATACAATGTGGGTGGGAGGAATTCATCTTCAACAAATGGTGCTGGCATAACTGGATGATGGTATGTAGAAGACTGCACATAGACCCATGTTTATCACCATGCACATAACTCAAGACCAAATGGATCAAAGACCTCAATATAAATCGAGCCACACTGAAACTCTTAGAAGAGAAACTAGGCGGTACCCTTGAACAAATTGGTATAGGAGACAACTTCCTGAACATAACTCTAGTAGCACAGACACTGAGATCAACAAATAATAAATGGGACCTCCTTAAACTTAGAAGCTTCTGTGAGGCAAAGGACACAGTAGACAAGACCAAATGGGAAAAGCCCTCAGACTGGGAAAAGTTTTTTACCAATCCTGTATCTGAGAAAGGACTGATCTCCTATATATACAAAGAAACTAGCCAAAAAAAAAAAAAAAAAAAAAAAAAAAAACACCAAATGAACCTATTGAAAATGGGGTACAGAACTGAAGAAAGAATTCTCAATAGAGGAAATGAAAAAGGCTGAAAGGCACTTAAGAAAGTGCTCAACATCCTTGGCTATCAGGAAAATGCAAATCAAAACAACTTTGAGATTCCATCTTACTCTCTGCCAGAATGGCTAAAATCAGAAACACCAATGACAACTTATGCTGTTCAGGATGTAGAGAAAGGGGAACACTCCTCCACTGTGGGTGTGAGTGCGAAGTCATACAGCCATTTTGGAGATCAGTATGGTGGTTCCTCAGGAAAATGTGAATTAGTTTAACACAGGGCAAGGCAATCCCCCTCTTCAGCATATGCCCAAATGATCCACATCCATGCAACAAAGACATGTGCTCAACTATGCTCATAGCAGCAATATATGTAATATCAAGAACCTGAAAGCAACCTAGATGCCCCTCAATTGAAGAATGGATAAAGAAGATGTGGCAACATCTACACAATGGAATACTACTCTAGAGAAAAAAAATAACGGAATCTTGAAATTCACACGCAAATGGATGGAACTTGAAAAAACCATCCTGAATGAGGTAGCCCAGTCACAAAAAGAGGAACATGGTATGTACTCACTCATATATGGATTCTAGACCTAGAACAAAGGATCAACAGCCTATAATTCACACCACCAGAGGGACTAGGTTATAAGGTGTATTCTAAGAGATTCATATATGGTCCCTCACAAAAGGGGGAAGGGACAAGTCCCCGAGAGCATGTGGGGGGTGGAGGGGTCAATGAATGGAGAGAAAACTAGGAGAAAGAGAAGGGGAGGAGAGGAAAGCACATGCGGCTAAGAAGATTGAGTCAGGGTAGGATTAGAAGACGAGAGAGAGAGAGAGAGAGAGAGAGAGAGAGAGAGAGAGAGAGAGAGAGAGAGAACATAAAAGAGATAGCCAAGATCGGTTTGAAGAGAAAATTGAACCTAAAGGAAGGTCTAGAGACCTACAAGACTGACTCCAACTAACAATTTGAGCAACAGTGGAAAGTCTACCATAAATTCCCTTCCCTGATAGTGAGATCAACAACTAACTTTCCAACCATCATGGAGCCCTCATCTAGTACCTGTTGGAAACAGAAGCAAACACCCATATCTAAATACTGAGTCAAACAGAATCCAGATGCAGAGGAAGAGGATAAGACCAGGTTGCAGAATCACATATAGACAGCTGACCTGAACAAGGAGGAGCTATTGGGCCCCCCCAGACTGACTGCTGGGAATCCAGCATGGGACTGACTCAGACCCCCTGAACATGGGTCTTGGCTAGAAGGACTGAGCAGTCAAAGGGACTTCAGACAGTGGAACCAGGATGTATTCCTGGTGCACAAAAGGACCTTGCAGGCATATCCCCCATGGAGGGACACTCCCTTAACCTAGAGACAGGAGAGAAGTCCTAGTCCCTACTTTAAATGACTTGACAGATTTACATGACCCACTTGGATGGTATAGCCCTAAATGTGGAATGGGGTTGGGCGGGAGGGGAGGGTGGTCAGGGTGCATGTGAGGGGAGAGAGAGGGTAAGAGGGAGGGATGAAGGGAGGGAGAGGGAACTGGGGTCGACATGTAAAATAAAAAAGATAATAAAATAAAAAAATTAAAATAAAAAAATTGAAAAAAAAAGAAACTGTTATTTTCCACTAACTACTATAATGAGATTGATTTTAGGGCTAGCATCATAATAGCAAGAACAAATTCTAAAATATAATTTGTATAATATTGTTTCTATCCTATGATTAATTTATAGGGTTCAAGTAAGAATTTTCCTTTGGGTTCACACAATTTATTAAATATATAATGCATAAACAGCTGTATGGGGACTAGGGATACAAGAGAAAATGGCATGATTCCTATTATCTACTCATGAGCTTCATTCATTCTCTCTTTCCACCTCCCCTACATCCATTCAGTCATAGCCCTTCAAATTCTAAATAAGAAATGTTTCTTTTGTCAGTCTTTATACTTTCTTGTTTTTGCCATTATCACAATTATTGTATATCAATAAAGCACCTTTTTCTTGGAATACTAAGGGCATGATCTTGAATCCTGTCTCAGAACTATGGGATTTGAAGTCTCTACTTCAAGGACATTTAAGGGGAGTCCATTGAACTATGTGATGCATATGCTTGGAGTAAGGAAGAAAAATGAAATCAAGGCTGCTAAGTTGGTTCAGTGAGGAAAAGCACTTGCTACATAATCCTGAAGTTCTGAGTTCAATTCTTAGAACCCATGTTAGAGGGAGATAATTTATTCCTAAAAGTTGTCCTGCGACATTCACATGCACAACATGTCATGTGTGTGTCTGCACCCAAACCACATGCTGTACACAAACACAATGCAATAATAATAATAATAATAATAATAATAATAATAATATAGTAATAATAAAAATTAAAACATCAAAGAAGCAAAAGCAAAGTCCAAGACAATCTAAAAGAATTGATCTTTCAACAAGTTGGCTCCTGTGTGTACATATCTGTCTAGAGTCAGACTGACGACTATCATTTTGCAAAAGCAATTATTCTATAAAGAATACAAAGAACAACAACAACCAAAGAGTCACCTAGAAAGGCTAGTTTTCAGAAACAAGCCTCTAAACACAGTTATTAACCACAGTTACTCAGTGGTGCCATCTCTAGATTTTTAAGAATCTTAACACTCAGACCACATGCTACGTCAAATGAATCAGAATCACAGGTTACATGATTCCAGTCCACAGCATTTTCTAAAGCTCCCATAAGTTATCTAAACGTGAAAACAAGGTGGAGCGCCATCCTTGTCTAGTTGCCAAGGAAAGCTCACATTAGTGACTAAAGGCATGGCAAGCTCAAATCTACTGGCCTGAAAAGGGGAGACAAGTTCATGCTTAGACAAAGTCATCTGTTTCTGAAAACAACCCAAAAGTCTGAGAACTAATTCTTCCCATTAGTGGCATTTTGCAGGCATATGTCATATGTCCATTTGTATTGTGTTCATTACTAAAGCTCAAGCTACTGTACGCTCTACTTGAAGCAGTTCAGGATGATTTTCTATATGGAAACAATATGAAAATGGAGCCAATCCTTGCACTCAGAGACTTACTCTTACTTTTGATCTTTATTATTTCTTTTTTATAAAATCACATTAGATCTATACTTTGCTTTATAAATCTCTCAATGGCCTTTGGCCAAAAGCAATAACATTTTGACCAGAAGATATGTAATAAATACTTTGCTGTCTTTTCCCCAGGCAACATAATAAAAGTATTTATACTCTTTTATGATGCCAAATCAGTGGTGTTTCCCCAGGTTAATTTAATACATTTTAGAGGCTAGAAAACAAGTAGTAATAAGAAGTTTTCTTCTGTGCACACTTCCCTCACAACTATTTAGGCTCAGACCCTTGGAAGTATGCAGAAGGATTATATTTCTGAAATGCTTTCTATAAGTCCTTCCAAGTCAATCACAAAATTCATACCAATTAAGCCAGTAATGTTGAGTCCTGAGTCACAAAGGAACCTAATGAATGTTCCCCCATCAATCTTGCTAATCTGTTTTGCAAGACCTTAAAACCAAAATAGCCTTCTAAGTTATCAAAATCCACTTGCATACATGCACATATGAGAGGGAGACAAAGGTGAAGTCACACATAGTCACACACCACTTCTCATAGTTATCTAACTCCTTTTATTTGATTTGGCTCTGTCAGACCTTAGACATTCAGGGGAATAATAACTACCAAAAAATTCCCATCCTATGACAATAGCTACTGTTAAATGTGGAAGGATGGATTCTGGGTGACTCATCAGTCTTCTATCCAAAATTTTGTCCCCTGCCCAGTTTAAAACTGGTGGATAAAAGTCATGACTTCAAATGTGAATTAATCCACATCACTGATAATCCAAAGCTAACCCTGAGATCCACTCTGCTGATCACATTGTGTAACAGGCAACTGAAACCAACCAGAAAAGAAGATAGAGATTGTGCCATGTGGGACATTAATTCTCAGAACCACAATTTCCACATCTATTAAATAAAAAGAATGATAGCTCATGCTATGGATGGGTTAGAAGATCACATTAGAGCAATCAGTCTCAAGTGGTAATGAGTTTGTTCTCCCGGGGGAATTTGATCAACAACTACACACATTATCTTTTATTATGACTGGGGAAAGGCACTAATGCTCTCTAATGGGTAAAGGTCACAAACATCACTAATTATCATATAAGGTACAATATAGTTTACTAAGTTTGCACTAGAGAGGTGACTATTGTACATAGCTTTGTCGATGGATGAGTTGCTCATAGCAATCAGTTGTGTGCTTTGTTCTGCAGGTACATGGCTACTTCACTGACATGGGAATGTTTAAGCAGCCTTTGCAAACAAGCTTTAGAAATCACAGCAAGTAGATATTTGACTTAAAAGTCATTTTACCTAAACAGACTAAAAATTCTTAGTAAAGAAAAACCCCATATTGGTATGTAATGAGAAAATGTCCCAGTGACTTCACCAACTTCTCAATACTGATAAAACTTTACTCCAGAATCAGGTGTAATACTCCATAAACCTAGTCCAAAATAAAGAGTACTACAAAAGCAATGGGAAAGAGCATGAGAAAAATCTTTTTCTAGATAAAATACACAGAAATTGTCTATGTGCAATGTTAGGAGTACAGAGTAGGTTTTTTCTGCAGGCCTGAACCCACAGCTGCGCCAGACCCAAATAATACGCAGAGACACTGTATGTGGTATACTGTTGTTGGCCAGGTACTAATTTCTTATTGGATAGCTATGTCTTAATGATTAACCCATTTCTATTAATCTAAGTAGTTCCACGTGGTCTCATCTTACTGGAGAGAGGGACCAGCATTCTGCTCACTCCAGTCTATCCATTCTGACTCCTCTCTACTACTTCCTCGAATCCTCTTTGTCTCCTATTCCCACCTATCTTGCTTTCCTATTGGCCAATAGTGCTTTATTCATTAACCAGTATGAGGAACATATTTACAGAATGACATCTCCCATCATCTCCTCTTTTCTGTCTGAATAAAAAGAAGGGTTTCATCCTGAATGAGGTAACCCAGTCACAAAAAGAGAAACACAGTATGTACTCACTCATATATATGGATTTTAGAACTAGATCAAATGATCACCAGCCTATAATTCACATCTCCAGAGGAACTAGGATACAAGTTGTATTCTAAGAGATTCATATAAAGTCCCTCACAGAACTGGGAAGGGACAAGTCCCCCAGAGCTCAGGTAAAGTGGGGGAGGACAGCGAATGGAGAGAGAAGTAGGAGAAAATGAGGGGGAGGAGAGGAAGGCATGTGCGACCAGGAAGATTGAACCTGGTTGGGAATAGAAGACAGGAAAGCGGGAGAGACAGACAGAGACAGAGAGAGAGAACATAAAAGAGGGAGCCAATATTGGTTTGAAGATAAAATTGAACACAAAGAAAGGTCTAGAGAACTACAAGACTGCTCCCAAATAACAATTTGAGCTTCTGTGGAAAGGCTACCATAAATGCCCTTCCCGGAGAGTGAGATCAACAACTAACTTATCCATGGAGCCCTCAACTAATGCCTGTTGAAAATAGGAGCAAACACCCATACATAAACACTGAGTCAAACTAGAACCCACATGCAGATGGAGAGGACAAGACCATGAGGCAGAAACACATACAGACAGCTTACCTGAACAAGGAGGAGCTAAGGGCCACTAGACTGATAGCTGGGAAGCCAGCAGGGGACTGACTCAGACCCCCCTGAATATGGGTCTCAGCCAGAAGGTCTGAGCAGTCTAAGAGACCTCAGACAGTGGAGCCAGGATGTATCCCTGGTGCACAAAAGGACTTTGTAAACATATCACCCATGGAGGGATAACTGCCTTATTCTAGAGATAGGAGAGAAGCCCTAGTCCCTACTTCACAGGACCTGTCAGATCTACATGACCCCAACTGGATGGCATTCCCCTACATATGGTATTGTGGTGGGGGCTTGGGAGGGGAGGGTGTTTAGAGTGCATGTGAGAGGGCAGAGAGGGTAAAAGGGAGGGACGGAGGGAGGGAGAGGGAACTGGGATCGACATGTAAAATAATAAATTAAAAAAAAAAAAAAAACGCTTTGACTCCAAAATTTAAGTTGAAGAACAAGTTACTGGGGAAAAGGATTTCTATTTTTGTTTCCACAGAAAATGAAAAGATGTGGATTCCTTCCAGACTAATGTGGTTTGATCACTCCAGACCGCCTGAAACAGAGTACAAGGTGATCCTACATTCAAAACAGCTGGACAAAGCAGCCTTACAGACTACAGCCAGGATTTCTGAACCTTCTTCGAATCCCCCATGACAGCGCCCCTTACCAGCAGGAAGTAGTTTGGAAAGAACAACGCCAAAATTCCCAAATATTGTGTATAAATGTTTGTTTTCATTTAATTGGACTTTGTTATATAAAATTAAATAAAAATTATATATATATATAAAAGAAGGGTTTTAACTTTAACAAAGCAAAATACATAACACAACACTTATCAAATAAGAATCACAGTTAACAATATTTAGTCCATTAACATTTAGTAAGACATAAAGAAAATATTCTATCATCTATCCTATCTTTTTGAGTCTAAAGTTTTATATGTAACATATCTTAAATCCTAACTAAGGAAAACTATAACCATAACTATCTGTCTTCAACTCCTTCAATAAGGATAATATATAAACTCTAGAAATGACAGAGACATATCACTGCCTGGTCAGTCACCCGAAGTTCTTCTGTAATGTTCCATCTTCAGCCTATAGGCTACAGTGTGTCTGGCACACTCCTCAGCAAAGCAGGAAGCTTTAAACTGTCCACCTGTATAGACAGTTTGTCAGTCACTTTTCTCTGTGTCCTCCAGAATGTCTGGCAGACTCTTACATGGAGCAGGAACTCTGTAACAATGTCCATCTTGAATCAGCAGTCACTTTCCTGTGGGTCCTGCATGTCCAGTTTATGCCGCATAAAGTCAAACAATCCAGACAAGAGTAGTATCTCGTCTAAATGGCAAGTCTTGCCATATTGGAAGCAAACTCCATAACACATTTCTTCAAAGTCTATCTTCCTTTCTGACACAAGTGGTTTTGCCAGGACCAGTTGTGCCTCACTGTTAAGAAAAACCCTAAACCATTTTAAATGCCATATTCTGTAGGTCTTTGAAAGGTTTGAAGAATGTCTATTTTTCTCAAATGCATCTCTCTATATCTAGAAATCCTAACTAACTTAACTCTAAGTTTTGTCTATCACAGGTAACTATCTATAATCTAAATTATACATCACATTTCTTACTGAGCTATATAAACACAATACATAAACAAGAGGAGAAATATACACATCACAAAATTTACCTTAAATTGTATCAATAAATGAAAATCCATTCTAAACAAACTATACAATTCTATACCATAATTCCCTTTTTACCTTTAAAAAGAGATTGGTTGTGATCATTAACCATTTATAGCCAACCCCATTTAAATGAAAACAAACATATATAGACAACATTTGGGAATTTGGGAGTTGTTCTTTCCAAACTGCTTCCTGCTGGTAGGGGGCACTGTCATGGGGATCCTAAGAAGATGCAGAAATCATGGCTGTGGTCTGCAAGGCTGCCTCTTCCCAACAGTTTTGTTTCAGGGGGTCTGGCTTGAACAAACCACATTAGTCTGGAAGGAATCCATACCTTTTCATTTTCTGAGGAAACCAAACTAAAAATCCTTTTCCTCAGTAACCTGTCCTTAGACATAAATTTTGTAGTGAAAGCATTTTTTAAAATATGTAAATTGGATTAATCCAGCAGCATCTGTTTTAACAGTTTTTGTTATATCCGCAGCAGTCAATAATTTAAAGATAACAAAACAGCATATAGTATTACACACTCTTTTTGTGCATCCCATCTTTGGCTTTTTAATTACTCTCTTTCTTCTACTTCTATTTTTTTCATTTTTTGGGACAGTTTTTCTCTGTGTAACTTTTATCTGTCCTGGAATTCACTCTGCATACCAGGTGTACTTTGAAATCACAGAAATTTGCTAGCCTCTGTCTCCTGAGTGCTAGAAATAAAGGTGTGTGCCACCACATTCAGCTCCTCTCTGTCTTTTTAAAACCATTTTATTCCTTTTCTCTCCCAAGCCTACATATATTTTAGAACACCCTGTACAACTTTAGCGCTTTTTCTCAATGTGAATCTGTCATTACTGGAAATCTTTATCTTTTTCTGGCCACGAGTCTTTTATCTGCTAAACAACAATATTGCTAAAATGAAAGCCACAGCTGTATTAGCCATGGTCTATCAAAGATGGCATGGAGTACCTTTACCACCAGAACTGAGAGCTGTGCTCTCACTGCCTTGGTCTATGCTGCCATCCAGCAACATGTTGCCAGCTTGGAGAGCTCTTTCAAAGCCTTTTTTTTTTTTTTTTTTTTTTTTTTTGCCGCTTATGCTGAGTCCGGAAACCTCCCTTAAAGGAGCTGCAAAAATTTCTGCTTGTCTCCAGTAAAACAGAACCCAACTGAGAAAAATACTGTTACCAAGAAGTCTTGTTTGTCTCAGTTCTTTTGTTTTTAAAAGCCTTTTTAAGCTTTTCTTAAGTTTTAAGTGGAAGTTCTTCAGTCCGCATTGGACGCCATAATGTTAAGAGTAAGGTTTTTCCTGTGGCCTGGATCCACAGCTGCTCCAGCCCCAAATAATACACAGAGACTCTGTATTTGATATAATGCTGTTGACCAGCTCTGTCTTAATAATTAACCCAACAGTGCTTTATTCATTAACCAATAAGAGAAACATATTTACAGAATGACATCTCCCATTAATGGAATGCTTCCATATTAAATATTGCCATTGAAGCTAGAAACTTCTGTTCAACTTTTCATGAACCATAGACATTATTTCTATTCATTTGAGGTGAACACACACACACACACACACACACACACACACACGTGTGTGCCAAAAGCAACAGGTCCTGATAGTTATAGTGTGAATCCTACACTAGAACTGGCAAACATAATCATCTTCACTTTCCAGGTATGTAGGAGGCAGGCTGCTTGGAGCCAACTTAATGTTCATTCCCAGCATGATCTGATTCATTAAATAATCTTTTAATGCAACATTAATTGCAATTACAAGATTTCAGTTCAAAATATTTGATAACAGCCCAGTATGAAGTTGAAGTGCTGAAGCGTTACTATTATTTACTAAACAGAAATCAGTGGGAAACAGGCCTCCTGCACGGTACCACCAATACAGTAGCCAGATGAGTCAGGATGCACACCACTTGATGTTCTTCCAAAAACATGGGGGGGGGGAGATCAGATTGCTTAAGATCTGATTGCCAGGATAATAGGTATATACCAATATCTGTTTTAAGAACATATGCACTGACCCTTTTGGGTGTACTTAAATTGGAGTCAGAAAGAAGAGAAAGAGTAACCTAAGGATAAATTCAAAGTATATTAAACTTTTTAAAAGGAACTATTCCTCACTACCATCATGTATCTCCAGAAGTGATTTTATCTTTAGGGTATTAATTTATTGGAAATTAACATAACTGTAGGCATAAATATTGTGCTCTATGCCTTCTTTCTTAGTGGCTTGTACACATAGGAGAAAAAGTGAATATGTAGTTGATGAATTTTGAAAATGAACTGGAAGGAGGCAGCACCTATTTGCTCTGTAGTTTTTATTCTTAAGCTCTGAAGCTACACTGGTGGTTGTCAAATCCACTGAGTTGTCAGCTGCATATACAGCCACCAACGAGATCTCCCACGCCAAGATATACTCCATCTATCTTATATTCATTTTTGAAAGGATACTAATGCATCTTTTTGTTTTCCATTCTTAACCAGATATATTTTCTTAAAAAGAAAATGTTGAGAATGTTCACAATGTGTTTTGACCACATTTACCATCCTCCAACTCCTCCAAGATCTACCCCAAATTCTCACCCAGCTTTATATCCTTTAATCCTTTTAAAAAAATATCCAGTACAGATACACACCCACTCCATCCCTGAAGAGCCTGCCCTCCTCCCACCCTGTGCCATAAGCTGCCCACTGCCCCACTGCTCTGGTTGAGCACTGAAACAGAGGGAGATTCCAGCAATCCTGCCACCTTCTGGGGAACTTCCTAGAGCTGATCTGAGCACACTAGACTGGCCTATCCACACATGACCATCCTGAATCCCTGCCTGCCTGATATCTGACCCCCACCACTGGTCCTCTGCTGGAGTTCCAGGCCCCTCCCAGAGATCCGCCATTCCCAAAGGACGATTCTGAGTCCTTGCCTGCTGGATCTTTGACCCTCATTGCAAGGCCTTTGCTAGAAGAGACTCTGGGACCAGTTTGGGTTGAATCCCCCCAATGCCTTTCCCTGGGAACTCCCTGGATTGGCCCTGAATCTTGTTCCCCCTGTATCCTGTCCCCAGCAAGAGTGTTCCTGGTGCTCTAATACACCTTCCCAGGAAGAACCTGCCCTACCCGACCCTGTGCCATAGCCTGCCCACTGTCTCACTGCTCTGCTTGAGCGCTGGAACAGAGGGCAGATCCAACAATCCTGCCACCTTCTGGTAGAGGCCCTCAAAGACAATGTGAGAAAAACCCTTACAGAAATGGAAGAAAAAAAATGGGGAAAAAAAAAAAAAAAAAAAAAAGGAAGAAATGAACAAGTCTCTGAAAGTATGGAAAGCCAAGTTTAAAAAAAAGAAAACAAAAAACAATTAAACAGTTGAAGGAAACAGTCCAAGACTTGAGAACTGAAATAGAGACAAACAATACACAAACTGAAGGAATGCTGGAAATAGGAAAACTGGGCAAACAATTGAGAACTACAGACACATGCATAACAAACAGAATACAAGTGATGAAAGAGAATCTCAGGTGCTGAAGATGAACTAGAGGAAATAGATTCATCGGCCAAAGAAAATTGTAAACCCAACAAATCCTTTATATGAGACCACAATCACCTTGATACCCAAGTCACACAAAGACACAACTAAGAAAGAAAACTACAGACCAATATCCCTGATGAACATTGATGCAAAAATACTCAATAAAATACTGGCAAACCAAATCCAAGAATACATCAGTGAAAACATCCATCATTATCAAGTAGGCTTCATCATTGGTTTGCAAGGATGGTTTAACATTTGAAAATTTATCAACGTGATCCACCATATAAATAACCTGAAAAAGAAAAACCACATGATCATCTCCCTAGATTCTGAAAAAGCCTTCAACAAAATTCAACACCCTTTCATGATAAAGGTCTTGGAGAGATCACGAATAACGGGAACATACCTAAATATAATAAGAGAAATATATAGTAAACCAACAGCCAACATCAAACTGAAAGGAGAGAAGCTTAAGGCAATTCCTCTACAATCAGGAGCAAGACAAGGCTGTGCTGTCCCTCCAGATCTCTGCAATATTGTAATTGAAATTCTAGCTACAGCTATTGGACAACATAAGGACATCAAGGGGATCCAAATTGGAAAGGAAGAAGTCAAACTTTCTCTATTTGCAGATAGTTTACATAAGTGACCCAAAAATCTCTACCAGGGAATACCTACAGCTGATAAACACCTTCAGCAAACTAGCAGGATACAAGATAAACACACACAAAAAATCAGTAGCCCTACTTTATTCATACAACACAGGAGCTGAGAAAGAAATTAGAGAAACATCATCCTTTACAATAGCCAAAAACAGCATAACATAACTTGATGAAAAGCTTAACAAACAAGTGAAAGACCTATATAGTAAGAACTTTGTGTCTTTAAAGAAAGAAATTAAAGAAGATACCAGAAAATGGAAAGATCTCCCATGCTCTTGGATAGGTAGGATAAACATAGTAAAAATGGCAATCTTGTCAAAAGCAATCTACAGATTCAATGCAATCCCCATTAAAATCTCTGACCTTGAAAAGACCCAGGATAGCCAAAACAATCCTGAAAAAAAAAAAAAGGAACTTCAGGAGGCATCACGATCCCTGACTTTAAGCACTACTACATTGCCATAGTCCTGAAAACAGCCTGGTATTGTCACAAAAATAGACAAGTGGAATTGAACTTAAAAACCTGATATTAACTCACACACCTACAAACATCTGATTTTTGACAAAACAGCTAATACAATGGGAGGAGGACAGAATCTTCAACAAATGATGCTGGCACAACTGGATGATGGTGTGTAGAAAACTGCAGATAGACCCAGGTATATCTCCATACACAAAACTCCAGTCCAAATGGATCAAAGACCTCAACATAAATCCACCCACACTGAAGCTCTTAGAAGAGAAAGTAGGAGGTACCCTTGAACAAATTGGTACATGAGACCGCTTCTGAACATAACTCCTGTAACACAGACACAGAGATCGACAATTAATAAATGGAACCTCCTCAAACTCGCAAGCTTTTCTAAGGCAAAGGATACAGTTGATAAGATGAAATGGCAGACCACAGACTGGGAAAAGATTTTCACCAATCCTACATCTGACAGAGGGATAATCTCCAAAAAAATAAAAAGAACTCAAGGAACTAGTCAACAAAACACCAAATAAACCTATTAAAAATGGGGTACAGTACTGGATAGAGAATTCTCAATAGAGGAAATCAAAAGGGCTGAAAGACACTTTAAAAAGTGCTCAACATCCTTAGCTGTCAGGGAAATGCAAATCAAAACAATTTTGAGATACCATCTTTCTCCTGCCAGAATGGCTAAATTTAGAAACACCAAAGACAAATTATGATGGAGAGGATGTGGAGAGAGGGGAACACTCCTCCACTGCTGGTGGGAGTGCAAACTTGTACATCATTTTGGAGCTCAGTATGGCAGTTGTTCAGGAAAATGGGAATCAGTCTACCACAGGACCCAGAAATCCCCCTCTTAGGCATATACCAAAATTATCCACATCCATGCAACAAAGACATGTGCTCAGCTATGTTCATAGCAGCATTATTTGTAAATAGTAAGAACCTAGAAGCAACCTAGATGCCCCTCAACTGAAGAATGGATAAAGAAGATATGGCACATTTACCCAATGAATTATTACTCTGTGGAAAAAAACAATGGACTCTTATAATTCGCAGGTAAGTTGATGGAACTTGAAGAAACCATCCTGAATGAGGTAACCCAGTAACAAAAAGGAACATGGTATGTACTCACTCATATATGGATTTTAGACATAGAGCAAAGGATCACTAGCCTCTAATTCATATTGCCAGAGAAACTGGGATGCAAGGAGGGTTCTAAGAGATTAATAAAAGGTCATTCACAGAAGAGGAATGGAACAAGCTCTCCATAGCATATGCAGAGTGGGGGACATCGTGAGTGGAGAGGGAACTAGGAGAAAAAAAGGAGGATATGAAAGCACATGGGTCTAGGAAGATTGAGAGAGAGAGGGGAGAAATAGATGAGGGAACAGAGGGGGAGGGAGGGAGAGAGAGAGAAAGAATGAGAGAGAGAGAACTCCATGTAGAGAAATGTCCAGAAACCTACAAGACTGACGCCAACTAACAATTTGAGCAACAGTGGAAAGGCTACCATAAATGCCCTTCCCTGATAATGTGATCCACAACTAACTTATCCATCATCATGGACCCCACATGTAGTAGCTGATCGAAACAGAAGCAAACACCCACAATTAAACACTGAGCTTAAATGGACTCCAGATGCAGAGAGGGAGGACAAGACCAGGCTACAGAAACCCACAGAGAGAGCTGACCTCAACAAGGAGGAGCTAATTGGCCCCCAGACTGACAGCTGGGAATCCAGTATGGATTCAGACCCCCTGAACATGGGTCTCACCTAGAAGGTCTGAGCAGTCTAAGGGACCTCGGAAAGTGGAGTCAGGATGTATTCCTGGTGCACCAAAAGACTTTGGGGGCACATCCCCCATGGCGGGACACTCCCTTAACCTAGAGACAGGAAAAAAGTCCTAGTGCCTACTCCAAATGACTTGACAGGTTTAGGTGACCCCTCCTGGAGAGCAACACCCTACATATGGAGTGAGCAGGGTGTGAGGGTATGGTGGTCAGGGGACATGAGAGGATGGGAGAGAAGAGAAGATGGAGGGGGGAGAGGGAACTGGATCAATAAGAATATAAAAATAAAAGTAAATGAAAAAATCCAGTAGATCTATGCTGCCCATACATTCTTGGATGTATAATCTTCCACTGGAGCCTGATAAATCTATCAGAGCATATACTCAAAACCACAAAGGAATAAACAAAAGAAAAGAAAACAAAAAAACCTTCTGTCCCTCTCGTAGCAGCTATCAATTGTAAATAGCTCCTCTGATATGGTTAGGATTTTGTGCCCACTTCCACTCTCCATGTTATGATAAGACTTTATCTGGCTTGAATTTTCCCAGATCTTATGCATGTTGTCACAATCTCCATTAATTCATATGTGCAGCTGCTCTATTTTGTAAAGCAGTCACTGTTTCCTTACATTATTTCTGCCAATGGCACCAAAGTCTTGGAAGAAACAGCATGATTTAATGCCCAATTTACGACTGACCAATCTAGTTTCTGTTTTTCTATATCTTGACCAGTTGTGGGTCTCTGTGTTGAGTATTATCTATTGCAAATAGAATCTTCTCTGATAAGGGTTGACAGATTCATGAAACTATGAATATGATGATTATGTTAATACTATATTTAGCAGAAAATAGTATAGTAGGTTCTCCCCTGTGGCCCATGACCTGTCCTGGAACAGGTTCTTAGTCAGTTAATGGTGACAAGTATAGGTTTCATCTTGAGGAATAATCAGAAAGTATTTGATTACTTCCATGATGTTTGTGCCACTAAACAAGTACCATATAAGATTCTTATATGTGTATGGGGGAGATAATTTGGAGTTAAACTATAATGGGAAAACAATACCCTTTCTTGACCCCATAGACCAACAAATAAAAATTTCATTTCTGGGAATGAAGTACCTCTTTTGGAGTTATTGCCAGTGAGGCACCACAGACATCCACACATTACAGGCTACTGCCAATTCTTTTGGTTATTATTAAGAACATGATGTTGTTCCTTTCCCCTTCTGTGAGACACCTTGTATGAAGCTATTACAGTCTTCCTTCTATCCTAGTTTCTCTGCCAATGTAAATTAGAGGCTGGTGATCTTTTGTTCTATGTCTAAACTCCATATATGAGTGAGTACATACCATGTTCCTCTTTTTGTGACTGGGTTACCTCACTCAAGATGGTTTCTTCAAGTTCCATCCATTTGCCTGTGAATTTCAAGATTCCATTAGTTTTTATTACCCCACAGAGCAGAATTCCATTGTGTAAATGTGTCACATCTTCTTTATGCATTCTTCAGTTGAGGGGCATCTAGGTTGCTTCCAGGTTCTTACTATTTACAAATAATGCTGCTATGAACATAGTTGAGCACATGTCTTTGTTGCATGGATGTGATTAATTTTGGTATATGACTAAGAGGGGGATTTCCGGGTCCTGTGGTAGACTGATTCCCATTTCCCTGAACAACTGCCATACTGATCTCCAAAATGATGTACAAGTTTGCCCTCCCACCAGCAGTGGAGGAGTATTTCCCTCTCTCCACATCCTCTCCATCATATTTTGTCATTAGTGTTTCTAAATTTAGCCATTCTGGCAGGAGTAAGATGGTATCTCAGAGTTGTTTTGATTTCAGGAACATGATCTCTTGAGCGTATTGGGAGTGAGGGGGCAGTGAGTGGAGAGGGAGCTAGAAGAAAGAGAAGGGGAGGAGAGGAATGCCTGTGGGACTGGGAAGATTGGGTCAGGATAGGAATATATTACAGAAAAAAGAGAGACAGAGAGATATCATAAAAGAGAGAGCCATTATAGGTTTGAAGAGAAACTGACTCTAGAGAAATGTCCAGAGACCTATAAGAATGACCCCAGCTAACAATTTGAGCAACAGTGGAAAGGCTACCCTAAATGCCCTTCCCTGATAATGAGATTGATAACTAACTCATCCACCATCATAGAGCCTTCATCTTGCAGCTGATGGAAACAGAAGCAGATACCCACAGCTAAACACTGAGCTGAACTCCTGGAATCCAGATGCAGAGAGGGAGGACAAGAATAGGATACAAAAACCCACAGAGAAAGCTGACATGAACAAGGAGGAGCTAATCGCCCTCGAGACTGATAGCTGCGAAACCAGCATAGGACTGAGTGAGACCCCCTAAACATGGGTCTCAGTTAGAAGGCCTGGCCTGTATAAGGGACCTCTGACAGTGGAACCAGGATGTATCACTGGTGCACAAAAGGATTTGGGAGTCTATTCCCCATGGAGGAATATTCCCTTAGCCTAGAGGCAGGAGGTAGGGTCTAGTACCTACTCAAAATGACTTCACAGATTTTGTTGAAGCCTCCTGGAAGGCATTACCCTTCCTGTGGTGTGGGGGGATGGGATTGGAGGGTTGTCAGGGGGCATGAGAGGGAGGGAGGGAAGGGGAGGAAACTGGGAACAATATGTAAAATAAGAAAAAATATAAAAAATAGTAATAATAATGAAAAACATGAGGATAAGACCATATTGCTGAAGTAACCACATAACTGAATCCTGAAACAAGGAGCTGAAAAGCTAGTCCTGGCTTGGAAGTTTCATCACTACTAGCCAACTTTAAGTGCTGGAAGGAGTTGTGCATGCTAATAAGGGAAAAAAAGAATCATTAGTCTTACCCAACTGTGAATCCTATCATCTACAAAAACAATTAGCTTGACAGCAGTTCCTCTATAAGTTATAAAAATCCTATAAGATACAAAAACAACTGGCTTGACAGGACTAGTATTTACATAGGTCCAGAACCCTCACTGGAAGTTTATGTATGAAAGTATAAGCTTGCTTGCAAGACTGATGAGTATCCAGGAAGGAAGCCCTGCCCACACTGAGCAAGGGTTCAGGGACATGCAGAATAGGATATCCAACAAGAGTGCTATTCTCCCATGAGGAGACGCATGATCCCCTACACAAAAGTAACTGGCCATAGAAATGCTGGAAAGGGAAGCTAAATACCATACCAATTTTTATTTCCCCATGATTTAACAATTCTATCAGTGCTTCCACTCTTAGGAAAGATTCAAGCACTCTCAAAGAACCACAAGGGCACAGTTTTCTGGACTCAGCAATACATTGATCTCAAGGAAAAGGTTTGTGTCTCACATAGTCACAAGCTGCATTGCTGCTGAATGATAGCAGGAGTCTGCTGCTAACTACTGTTTCCCAGATTCATTGCTACAAACAAAGCTGAAGTCTTTCCAGTTTTAAAATCAATTGGACTATTTTAAAGTTCTCTCTAGATTTTAAGGTTTCTGAGAAATGAAAATACAATTTCCCAAATGAGGGCTTAGTATGCTGATTACTTGAAATCCGACAAACTAAAGTCACAGATATTGAGTTTTCTTCATTTTATTGAAATTTGTTCAAAGAAATAGAATCGTCATTACAATCTTTACTTTGCCTTCCTTGATATTTGTAAGATTATTTCAATTTAATATCAATGAACAGTCTGGAACCATGAAATATTATAACCCTCAATTTGGCTCCAATCACAAATTTCAAAATAACCATGGTACCATTGTTGAAATCTTTGCATATGTATTTGTCACAAATCCATTCTAACTAGAACAATAATCATATTAGTTCAAAATAGATATGAACATAGATATAGGGTTAGATACAAATAGATATACTCTTTCTGGAGCCATGAATAGAAATGAGGGCCTTATGTAAACAAAACAAGTACTCTACTTCTGTGCCATATCTTAAGCAAATAAGCTCCTAGTTTACATCTCTGTAATTTCTCAAGCCTTCCCCCATGTACCTGACTGAATCCACCCATGCCATAGGATAATAGGATTTCTTTCTTGAAATTGAATAAACTCAGTCAACCAAATCTTTACAAATTCTGTTTCTTATTGATGAGAGTGTCTTGTGGAACAGTTTCTTCATTCAGATTCATTTATCTGCTTCTTCAAGACAAAGTATATGGATAAAATCTAAGGCTCATATGCTCTTAGTTGCATATATTCATTGCCACATAAAATTTTTATAACTTTTATGTCATAGAACAATTTATATTAACTCGCTCAGTTTCTATGAGATCAAAAATCTGGGCAGAACAAATCAAAGCTGCTTAGATACTCTATGAAATAGATATGCTGTCTATTTGATACTGTTAGAGTTGGTGTCATTAAGGTGAAAAATATCTGATGAGGACTTAGGCACAAAAGAATTCTTTTAAAAATATTTCTCTCTTATTTTTGAGATTACATTTAATCACAACATTTTTCTCTTCCCTTTCCTCCCCCCAAACACTCCTATGTATCCCTCCCCACTTTCCTTCTATACCATGGCCTCTTCTTCTGCCAATGATTATCGCATGAATATGTGTATGTGAATTCTTTTATATACTGATCGTTTGTTGGCATATTAAAATCAGCATGAAGATTACAAAAAATAAACAAACAGATAAAACTACCATAGGACAACATTTGTACAACTATTAGATAGATATATACCTGAAGGAATCTGACCACACTACAAAGATATTTACCCAAGTTTATTGTTGTGCTATTCATAAAAGACAACAAATGGAACAACCTTAGGTGTGTAACATGAGGTGAATGAATAAAAAACATATGCAATTTATTTCCATCAAGTGATAAGAACAAAATGATGTCATATGTTAAGAAGACAAAATCAAAAGAATGATATTGTATATTTCTTCTCTCACAGGTTAAACCAAGATCACACAGACACAGACACACACACACACACACACACACACACACACACACACACACACACACACTAAATGTTGGGGAATAATTGAGAGTAATAGGAATATGAATGCAGTGATGAAATGCATTGCTTTGAAAATGAACATAAACTAATAAAATTAAATTTGATTAAAATTAAAAATAAAGTGGTTTGTAAACACTTTTCTGAACCTTTTATTACTGACATAAGGATGCAATTATGGATGGTGCTCAGGAGTAGACTCTTACCCAGAGCCTTGGAGAAAGATCCACATTCAAGAACATGCACATTACTGACAATTCATTTTTTTTTCTATGGCAGATACATTGTTAGATTTTTAAGATGACTGATCTGACCAAGAACATGTTAATTTAGGGCAGGTATTTCTTGCTCCTTCCCTGAAGCATATAAGATTGAAGGAGAAATAAGTTAAGGAGAAACAGTGTGCAACTATCCAGGAAATTAGCTATATAAATAAAGTCATGTAATCCTAGTCTTGTTAAATTCTTAAGCAGAACCCATATAGTATGTTACAGGTGTTCCCCTGTACTGATCCTTTCAGTGTTCATAATATTAGGAATAGCTAGAATGGTTGGGACTGTCACTTCCAATCTTAAACAGCCTTAACTGTGTATGAAAGGATCATGAGAAAACATGATTACTTCCACAATAGCTGCTTCCTTCTAGGAAGAATTGGAGAAGCACTGCTCTAGAATATTCTTGCTACATAGCTCTGCAGCAGCAGAGATTTAATCCCGGTGATTTCTACCTGATCTTTGAAAATTTATTGTAATAATACGAGCTGTTGCATTTGAGGTGCTGTTGTTGGTAGCTTGTTGCCCAGTGCTATGTATACTGTCTTGACTATTGGTGGTCAGTTCCTAAAGAGAATGGCAACCATTTTTCCTTCAAATAAAGCCAAATGCAACATATGATAATTACATTTGAGGTACTGGCTTCCTAAGTAGTAGAGCATAAATATATTAATTTGTTCTTAACAAGGATATGCAGACCTACATTATCAAGAGTATGCCAGGAATGGTACAATTTAGGGTTTATGAGATGGAACTACTGGTCATTCCATGTGAACCTGTGAAATGGCAAATTATTTAGAACATGAGGACTCTCAACCCTGTATTCATATCTATACTCCTATACCCATGGTCATTATGTCATGATGGCCATCTGAACATCTCTTTATAAATTCATACCCCCCAGTATAATAAAAACTAAGAGAGTAGTTTGATAAAATAATAGTCCAATAAATTTAACTATCTATACATTTGGAGAAATAGTCAGAAATTCAAAAAATTTACATAGTATATTCATACATACTATCAAAGATGAGGAATAACTTCTTCAGGGAAATTCTGCAAGTGACATCTCATTAAACAGGACTTAGATGTAATCTAACTTAGAATAGATTAAAAATAGAAAGGCTGCACATAACACTTTCCAGTCCGAAATTTAGGGAAGCATATTCATTGTTTACAAACTTTGTCAGGATGTGATATTTTTAGCTAGAAGAGAAAAACAAAAAGAGAAGCACTAGAAAAACCACAGATGGAAGCAGACTGTAGAAAAATAACACAGGTAATTCACAATCTTTTTGGAGTACAGAACATTATCTTATTTTATGTAATGTTTTCTCATTTCCTCTCCTTTTTAAGAAAAGTGTTTGTTTTTCCTAAAGGAAACACAGCCTTTGGAAATTAATGTTGTAGCATAAACATGGTCAAACGTCATCACAACTGAAGATACTTGGATATAACACAAATAAGAGCTGAAAATATCTCTATTAATATTGAGATATAGACCCATGGCATCAGGAAAATAGTTAACAGAGCTATCTTTAAAAAGTTAAAACAGCAACTCAAAAAAGGGTTTTTGATGATCTCTATGAAGCCAATCATCTCAACAAAGAAAAAAGATTAGAAAATTTGTAATTGGATTAGAATGATATAAATGACAGAAGAGAAACAGTTTGGAGATGGATTACTGGGAGCTCACAGGATTAATTAGAAGTGTTCCAAATGCTCAAATTTAGGAAGATCTAAAGCAGTGGTTTCTAAGCTTTCTTAATGCTGTGACCCTTTAATACAGTTCTTCATGTTGTGCTGACCCCAACCATAAAATATTCACCATATTTGATATGGGCTCTTGTTAAAGGGTGCTCTAAAAGGTATGGAAATAGTAAGTACAGAAAGACCATGTCTGTGTCCCATTCCTTAAATCTGTGTTTCTCAACCTGTGGGTCATAAACTACAAGATACTCCTAAAACCTTTAGAAAAAAAACAGATATTTACATTATGATTTATAACAGCAGCAAAATTAAAATTATGAAGTAGCAATGAATATTATTTTATGGGTAGGGTCACCACAGGAGGAACTGTATTTAAGGGTCACAGCATCAGGAAGGCTGAGAAAATCTGCCTTAGATGAAGTAACTTCAAGCAAACCAAGACACTTTATCCTTGTGCTGGCTTTCCTAGAGCATCTAGTGAACTTGCTTTTAAGACATGCTTATTCCATGTCAAATAGAGTGTCTTGCTGGTTTTGTGAACAGAGAATAGAATACAACTGAGAAGGAATAATAAGTGCTGTCCACTCTAACTTCATAGGGATAAGATCATGAATAGATAGAAAGTCCATTATTTGTAATTCCCACCAACCTAATTGCAGAGAAAACAAGCAGAATTTGTTAAATAAAAGGAGAAATTGAAATACAGAAGTGAACTGTGGGTTTTTATATTCAAGCAAGATTTCTTCTATTACATACAACCACATATAGAGAGCCATAGCTCCAATATGAAAACCCCTTTCAAACTTCCATGTATTAGGGATTTTAATGATGTTGAATCTTAAGGGTTCTGACTTAATCAAAATATTAATCCAGTGATTGATTAATTAATAATATGGCACTATTGGAAAGGGGGTGGAAATAGGAGGTAGGACCTAGTCAGAGAGTATAAGATACTGGAGGCAAGTCATGAAAAGATGTTTCTTGTCCCTGGCCACCATGAGATGGGCAATTACATTCTCTGTGTATGTGCCCCTGAGTTTCTTTCTGTCTCTGTCTCTCTCTCTCGTGTGCGTGTATGTGTGTGCGCATGCATGCATGCGTGTGTTTGGTCAGGTACAAAAGTAATGGAGAGAAGAATCATGACTGAGACCTCTGAAGCCATGTATCAAAATAAGTGTTTCTCCTTCAAAGAATTTAAAAAATATTGGGCAACAATGGAAATAGAAGAGAAGTTAGGCAAGAATAAAATGGGATGTTTAATGCACTGTAGCTGGGAAGCTGAGAAATGGTTGACTTTAAAACACCTTAGAGGTACAGTCTACAAGACTTGGGACTTTTTTAATGAGGTGTGAAATGGAAAGAATTGTAAGTTTGGTGCCAATGATGAATCTAAGGAATATCCATTTGTTTTTGTAAGAAATGTATCCTAGCTTTGGAACAAATTCTCATGATATTGAACTTCCAGGATTTATTTCTAACAACTTATTCATTTGAAGAAAGTAGACCCCAGACTGCTTCTAAGGAGGAAGTCTGGTTTCTGCAGATAACCCACAAGGATGGAAACTACCTTTTAGAAGTCAGATTCCTTATTCCACATAAGAAAATACATTCCTAGTTGTCTAAAGCACACAAAGCTGCCCCCAATTAGAATTTAAAAACTGATACCTATTCCGAACAGACAATGCAAACCAGGTGTTATTCTGTAACTACTAGAAGTGTAGCTTTTATAATTATTGTTAGAGATTAGAAAAGCAAGTATTTTGGATAACACTCATTGTGTATTTACTGTGTTCCAGGTACCATAATAAAATCATGCTCATGCATTATTTATTTCAGTCCTTATGAAACTATCAATAGGTAGTGTGTTTCCACATAGGATAGAAGAAAAGACAAATGAACATGTAAGTTGCTATGAAGAGATTTAATAAAGGGGGAGTCACATTTACACTACTGATGAATACATGCCAAATATATACATATATATATAGGATTCTGGTAAACAGTACCTCACACTTATTTACAGGTAACAGGTGCTTTGCAAAAGAATGTCATCTACCTGAAGTTGTAAGTCTAGCATATTACTGTAATTTCAAACCTTTCTGACACTGAAGTTCATGTTCTACCAAGGATGCTTTCCTAAAAACTTCTGTACATAATTAGATGGATGAATAGACAGACAGACAGACAGACAGACAGACAGACAGATGTAAGGAGTATTGTTTTTCCGCCTGCCGCTGGTCTTGTCCTGCCGCTGCGCCTGCCCCAAATAACACACAGAGACTCTGTATTAGGTACAATGCTATTGGCCCGATACTAGTTTCTTATCGGCTAGCTCTGTCTTAAGTATTAACCCATTTTTGCTGATCTATGTATTTTCACGTGGTCTTCTCTTACCGGGGAGCCGGCCAGCATTCTGTTCTCTCCAGACTCTCCATCTTGGCTCCTCCTTAGTACTTCCTCTTTCCTCCTTGTCTCCTAGTCCCTCCTATCTTTCTTTCCTATTGGCCAACATTAACCAGTATGAGAAACATATATACATAATTGCATCTCCCATCAGATAGATAGATAGATGTACAGAGGTAGGAAATAGATCATATGATTATGGTAGCTGACAGGATATCCCTACGTTACAGATCTTGAGGTATCAAGAGAATATCTTAGTTCATATTAGAGCCTTTCCTACTAAATCTATGTATCTATGTGTCTATGTGTCTATGTGTCTATCTATCTATCCATCATCTCTGTTATTTATCTCTCACTTCCAGTTCACAAATCCTGATTCATACTTGCAGTTAATAACTTCCTGCTTCTGTTGTCATGCTTACCATCTACAACCATGTTTCCCTACTTCTCTGAACCCATAATTTCAAAATAAACTCTTCTATAAGTCACTTTACTTTATGTGTACTGATGCTTTTCCTGAATCTATGTCTATGTGAGGGTCTCAGAACCCCTGGAACTGAGTTACAGACATTAACTCAGACAGCTGTCATGTGTGTCCTGAGAATTGAACCCCAATCCTCTGGAAGAACTATCAATGCTCTTTACCACTAAGTAATCTCTCCAGCCAGATCCTGGCATTTTGGAAGAGCAATAAAAATTACCTAATACATTATTAGAGCTAGGAAGCCTGAACTCTAAATTTCCAAGGCAGGAAATGAATATCTCAAAGTCTGTATTCTATTCATCTAGCCATTCCCTAATCAGTTTTATAGATTCACTAAGGGTGAAACTCTCCCCTGTTTATCTATTAGTTATAGGCTAACAAATATGAGTTTCTACATATGTCTTAACTCAGTCGTGAGAACACATGAAATTAATCATCACACCATGTTTAATAATGTGATAGTCAACTTTACTGGATGACAACTAATACTGGTAAAATTGAGGAGTGACCTAAGCAATGGGAGATGTCATTCTGTAAATATGTTTCTCTTATTGGTTAATGAATAAAGTCCTGTTGGTTAATAGGAAAGCAAAATAAGTGGGAATAGGGGACAAGGAGGATTCCAGGAGATGTAGTAGAGAGGAGTCAAGAGGTAGGCTGTGAGAGGAATTAGAGGTCCAGACTCTCTCTCTGGTAAGACCACATGGAAAAACTTAGATTGATAGAAAGGAATTAATATTTAAGAAAGAGCTAGCCAATATGAAGCTCTAGCTATGGGCCAACAGCGTTGTAACTATTAGAGCCTCTTTGTTTTATTTTGGGGCTGTCTTGGTTGTGGGACCAGGCTGGTGGGAAAGTGCTCATAATAAAATGGCACCTACAGTGTGGGTATTAAGAACTTCCACTTAAAACTTAACAAAAACTTTAAAAAAGGATTTTAAAAACAAAAGAAGAGAGATAAGCAAGGCTTCTTGGTGGCAGCATTTCTCTTGGGTGTGCTCTGTTTTGCTAGAGACAAGCAGAGACTTGAGCAAGTCTTTAAGGGAGTCCTCCTGACTCAGCATAAGCAGCAAAAATCTTATGGCCACCCCTTTCAGATTTGCAATGCAAGATTTATGGCTAGAAAAAGGATAGAGATATACAATAAAGAAAGATTCAAATAAAGTAAAACCTAAAAGGTTTCTACAGTGTGTTTAAAAATATACATAAGGACATAGGGTTGGAAGAGAAAATGAAAAGGATATTTGGTTTAAATAAAAGTGACTGGGCAGTAGTGGTACACACCTTTAATCCCAGCAATCAGGAGGCAGAGCCAAGCAAATCTCTGTGATTTCAAAGCAAACCTGGTGAACAGAGTGAATTTCACGTCAGCCAAAAGTTCACAGAGAAACCCTGCCTCGGAAAATGAAAAAAAAAAAATGAAAAAACAATAGAATATTTTTTAAAAGCCATGTAAAAATGTAAAATACACATAGAGTCTGGATACTGTATACTGTAATTCTGTCTTTAAATTGCTTGTTTGCCAAGGAAAGAACTACAGCTGCTAAAATACATTTGATTATCAATGCTGCTAAATTAACCCAACTTATATATTTTAAAAATGTTTAGACTTCAAATTTTAAGTCAAAGAACAGGTTACAGTAGAAAACAATTTCTATTTTTGTTTCCACAGAAAATGAAAAGCTATGGATTCCTTCCAGACTAGCATGGTTTGATCAAACAAGACCCCCTGAAACAGTGTCCCAGGTGATCCAACATTCAAAACAGCTGGGCAAGGCAGTCTTGCAGGCTACAGCCAGGATTTCTGCTTTGTCTTAGGATTCCCATGGTATTACAGCATCCCCAACCAGCATGAAGCAATTTGGAAAGAACGATGCCCAAATTCCCCAACATTGTCTATAAATGTTTGTTTTCATTTCAAAGGCATTGGTTATATATGGTAAATAATCACAACCAATCTCATTTAAAGGTAAAAGGGGGATTATGGTATAGAAATTAATACTTTGTTTTGGAAAGGATTTTCATTTATTGAATAAATTTGTCAATTTTGTGATATGTTTCTTTCTCCTCTTAAGTATATAGCCCATTTAAAAATGTAAGGTATAATTTAGTACATATTATAGATAATTACTATAATAGTCAAAACTTAGTTATTTAGGTTTTCTAGCTATACAGATATATATTTCAATTGGATAAGCATTCTTCAAACCTTTCAAAGACCTGCAGAATATGGTATTTAAAATGGTTTAGGGGTTTTCTTGACAGTGAGACATAACTGCTCCTGGCAACACCACTTTCTTCAAAAAGGAAAATGGACATTAAAAAAAAAAAAAACTTGTTATGGAGTTTGCTTCCAATATGGCAAGACTAGCCATTTGGGCAAGGTACTGCTCTTTTCTAGACAGTTTATATGCTTTATAAAATAGATGTGCAGGACCCACAGGAAACTGACTGCTGAAATAAGATGGACAGTGCTACAGGGGTTCTGCTTCATGGAAGTCTGCCAGATATGCTACAGGACACAGAGAAAAGTGACTGACAAACTGACAACACAGGTGGACAGTTTAATGTTTCCTGCTTTGCTGAGGAGTCTACCAAACAAACTATGGCCTATAGGCTGAAGATGGAACATTACAGAAGAACTTCGGGTTACTGTCAATTTTAGAGGTTTTTTTTTTTTTTTTTTTTTCTATCCTTCTGTGGTCTTTGATGGAGTTGAAGATATATAGTTATGGTTATAGTTTTCCTTAGTTAGGATTAAAGGTAAGTTACATATAAGGCTTTAGACTCATGAAGATAGGATAGATGGTAGAATATTTTCTTTAATTCCTGATAATGTTAATGGGCCAAATATTGTTAACTATAGGTCTTATTTGATAACTGTTTTGCTATATATTTTACTATGTTAAAGTTAAATACCTTCTTTTTATTTAGACAGAAAAGAATAAATGATAGGAGATGTCTTTCTGCAAATATGTTTCTCTTACTGGTTAATGAATGAAACCCTGTTGGCCAACAGGAAAGAAAAATAGATGGGACTAGGAGACAAGGAGTATTCGGGGAGATGTAGTACAGAGGAATCAGGATATAGGCTATGAGAGGAATAAGAGGTCCTCACTCCTTTCTCTCCAGTAAGACCACTGGAAACACTTAGATTGATAGAATTGAGTTAATAGCTAAGACAGAGCTAGCTAGTCAATAAGAAGCTCTAGCCATTGACCAACAGCTTTCTAACTAATAGAGTCTCTGTGTCTTATTTTGGGGCTGAAGTGGCTGTGGGACCAGGCTGACAGGGAAGTGCTTGTTAACATGTAAGCTCTACAGGAAAGGTCTTTTAGTAGGATACATTAAGCAAGGAAAATATTTCTGGGTACTCTTGGTGTCCACTTCAAAAAACTGAAATGCCTTTCAGAGCAGATCTGAGGCCTCTCTCAGACAAGAAATTGGGTGCTTTCTGGACATAGCTTCAGCTTGTAACCAAGTAATGGAAGCTTACATTCTTAAAGCTCACATTACTTAACTAGGTAACCAATACAAATGTGAATCTTTTAATATGTATTTCTTGCTGGCTTTATTTTCTTTTTGAACTCGGATTGACAAGGATGGATATATATATATATATATATATCCATTTATTACTTTCAACAATACTAATTACAGGTATCAACATTGCTTCCCTTCACAAAGTACAAATGAAAATGCCAGAGTTAAATAAGATCAATCCCCAATTTGTACAGCTCCTGCTTCTGAAAAACCAAATGATAGACTTGCAGCACTAGGTCATACACATTTTATGGTGTATGTGGAGACTCTGGATTCTGTCTCTCCAAATGTCTTCCTACTAGAAATATATTGAATGCACTTATTGCCCAAGCCTCTAACTGACACCCATGTTCAGGGAATCTGAGTTGGTCCAATGATGGTTTCCCAGCTAACATTCTGGGGTTCCATTAGCTCCCCCTTGTTCAGGTCAGCAGATTCTGTGGGTTTCTGTAGCCTGGTCTTGCCCCCATTTTCTTATCACTCCTCCATCTCTGCAACTGGATTCCAGGAGTTCAGTTCAGGGTTTAGCAGTGGGTGTCTGCTTCTGTTTCCATCAGCTACTAGATGAGGGCTCTATAAAGGCAGATAAGTTAGTCATCAATCTTGTTATTAAGGAAAGTTATTTAAGGTAGCCTTTCCACTGTTGCTCAGTTTGTTAGTTGGGGTCATACATGTAGGTCTCTGGACATTTCTCTAGAGTCAGTTTTCTCATAATGGCTCCCTCTATTGTGCCCCCCCTCTTGCTTGTTCTCTCTCTCTCTCTCTCTCTCTCTCTCTCTCTCTCTCTCTCTCTCATTCTCTATCTCTCATCAATTTCTCCCTTGACTCAACCTTCCTAGTCCCACAGGTTGTCCTCTCCTCCCCTTCTCTTTTTCCTAACTTCCTTTCCACTCACTGCCTCCCCACTCCCAATATTGTCAGGAGATCTTGCTCCTTTTTCCTTATGTGAGGGACCTTGTATGAAGCTATTAGATTCCTCCTTCTATCCTAGTTTCTCTGGCAATGTGAATTAGAGGCTGGTGATCATTTGTTCTATGTCTAAACTCCATATATGAGTACATACCATGTTCCTCTTTTTGTGATTGGAATACCTCATTCAAGATGGTTTCTTCAAGTTCTATCCATTTACTTGTGAATTTCAAGATTCCAATGTTTTTATTCTGCTGAGTAATAGTAATCCATTGGGTAAATGTGCTATATCTTCTTTAGCCATTTTTCACTTCAGGGGCATCTAGATTGCTTCCATGTTCTTGATATTACAAATAATGCTGCTATGAATATTGTTGAACAGATGTCTTTGTTTCATGAATGTGGATCATTTTGGAATATGCCTAAGAGTGGGATTGCCGGGTCCTGTGGTAGACTGATACCCATTTTCCTGAGGAGCTGCCATGCTGATTTCCAAAATGGCTGTACAAGTTAGCACTCCCACCAGCAGTGGAGGAGTGTCCCCCTTTCTCCACATCCTCTCCAGCATTAGTTGTCATTGGTGTTTCTAATTTCAGCCATTCTGACAGGATTAAGATGGTATCTCAGAGCTGTTTTGATTTGCATTCCTCTAATGACTAAAAAGTAGAATTTCAATAAGTAAAATACACGAGGTCGTTTGAGACCAGCCTTGTCTACAAGGTTAGTTCTTGGACAGATAGAGCTGTTACACAGAGAAATCCTATCTCAAAAAAAAAAAAAAAAAAAAAAAAAAAAAAAGTGAGGTCAGTAGTATTAGCCACGATAACAATATGAGCAAATACTGTAATGCAAGAAAGAACACTAAATGAGTTTAGAAAGGAGACAGTAGACAGTAATCTATTCAAATAGTAAGGAAACAAAATAGGAAAACAAGCATTATAGGAATCTGTTAGATGTTGACAAATTTTTGGAAGACTCTAAAGAATGGTTTTGATACATGATAGTAAACTATAAACATTTTAGATCCATAACATTATAGAACCTATCACTCAGAAAATTGAATGTGGCTATATAATTCTAACTGGCATGCATGGACCACAGTCATAACGATTACCTGGGTGTCTATTGTAGAGTCCTAGCATTAGAAAATCTGAAGATGGTGTCCAGCACCATGTTTGAATATGGCCTCCAAGGATTCTGATGTACTCCAAAGTGTGAGAAGCACAAGATGGTTCAATGCATATGAAAATCACCTGGACAATGTAAAACAAACTCAAACACCTAATGCACAAAACACCTAACATAGGAAATAAATTGGATCTGAGGATGGAATGTGAACATTACCACATTTTTTGGGAGTAAAGCTTTCATTTCTTTTTTTTAATTACATGGAAATCCCACATTCTACTCTCTCCCCTCCTCCTATTCCCTGTTTCTTTCTCATTTCATCCCCCATTTTGCTTCTCAGAGAAGTCAAGGCCTCCAATGGGGATTCAACTAAGTCTGTTCCATCATCATGTTGAGGCAGGACCAAGGCCCTCCCCCCCCCCGTATCTAAGCTGAACAAGATATCTCTCCATAGGTAATGGACTACAAAAAGCCAGTTCATGTGCTAGGGATAGATTCTGAACCCACTGCCAGAGGCCACACAAACTATCCAAGCCTCACACTGTCACCTGCATTCAGTGGGTCTAGTTCAGTCCTATACAGGTTTCCTGACTGTCAGTTCAGAGTCAGTGAGCTCCCATTAGCTTGGGTCAGCTGTTTCCAAGGATATATCCATCCAGGTCTTGACCCCTTTGCTCATATTTTCATTCCTCCCTCTCTTCATTAGCACATTTTAAAGCACTTCAAATTATTTTTATGGAAAACTAGGTTTGCATATTATGGGTTAAAACACAACATTGTTGCAATAATTGGGACAACAAATGATAAGGTTTATACTAAGACACGGGACAGGAATAGTGATTTTTTTTTAATAAAAAGCAACTGTTTATGTAAAGTAAGAGTCAAAGATTTCAAGGCTTTTTTAAATAAAAGTAGTGTGTGTGTGTCTTATGCTTTACATGTGAGGTGTATGTAAGTAGTACTCAGAAGAGGGGCTTTAGGGTAGTGACTGGCTCAAGAGCACTCTTGCATTACTAATACATTACTATATTCATGACTTCAAACTTTATGTAGAATATTAAGAGATGATGAAACTGTGAGAAGTGAGAGCTTGTTGAAGGAAGTTGATTATTGAGAGCATGGCCATGTGCAGTATATGTTGGGTTTGGCCCCTTCTTGTTACCTTTTTCTCTACTTTGTGTTGGCATGCTGCTTTACTTTCCCTCAGGCCCCCAAAACATGGAATAATTGTGTTATGGCTAGGAACCTCTAAAACCAAGAGCCAAAATACATCTTCTTCCCCTACTCATTATCAGGTATTTGCCGCAGTGACAAAAAAATCTAACACAGTATTAAAGATGGGGATTTCTAAGGAGACATTTAAGAGCAGAGCTAAAGAATAGTGACAGAACTTGTCTTATGGTGGCCATTCACAATTTTCAATCTAGCCTTATGGCAACATGATAAATTAAGTATGGAAGTGTCAGAAGAGAGGGTATGCAAATCAAAATGAGGGGGTCAGTTGCGTCTTTAGGAAAGACTTTTGATACTCCTGGACTAAAGCAAACACTTCTATCATAAATCTCTCATAGCACTTTGTACATCTCTGCTAAATTGTTCACCACAAGTGCCTTTCTGTGGCTACCCTAGAAGATTACCTTGTGCACAGGGGATATTTATTAAATTAAAACAAACATTTATAGACAATATTTGGGAATTTGGGTGTCGTTCTTTCCAAACTACTTCCTGCTGGTAAGGGGTGCTGTTATGGGGATCCTAAGAAGATGCAGAAATCCTGGCCGTAGTCTGTAAGGCTGCTTTGTCCAGATGTTTTGAATGTAGGATCACCTGGTACTCTGTTTCAGGCGGCCTGGCTTGATCAGACCACATTAGTCTGGAAGGAATGCACAGCTTTTCATTTTCTGTAACTTGTCCTTGAACTTAAATTTTGGAGTCAAAGCATTTTTTTTAATTTAATTTATTATTTTACATGTCGATCCCAGTTCCCTCTCCCTCCCTCCCTATGTCAAAGGCCCCAAAAATACTTCAAACATATCACATAAGAAAATTTCCCTAACCTAAAGAAGGAGATGCCTATCAAGGTAAAGAAGCACACAGAACACCAAAAAGACTGGACCAAAAAAAAAAGGGGGGCCCATGTTGTAATTTAAGAAAAGTGGTGCTTGAGAAGAAGTAAAAGGGTTCAAGCAGATGTTTATTTGTTTTTTTAATTAGGGAATGAATCATAAAAATGGGAAAGCGAAGGTTGGGAGACAAGTCTCTGGAGACAGGAGCATCAGGAGAGAGGAGAAAGAAAAGATGGGGAGAGAGGAAGGAGAGAAGGAGGAAGAGAGGAACAGACAGAGGGAGATAAAGAAAGAGAGTGGTTGGGAGGTGGGCAGGACTCGTTTTAAAGGGAACATAGTGAATATGAACAGTTGTTGCTCTTAATGGCTGCAACCGAGGGTGTATCTTGTCAGAACCCCAAAGACAGGCCAGTACAGTTACCTGAATACTAACAGCCCAGGCATATAATAATTAAAATCTAAACCTACAGAACAAAGAAAGAACATTAAAATCTTCAAGAAAAAATACCAAGTAACATAAAGGTAGACTTACTAGAATTACACCTGACTTCTCAATGGAAACTAAAAGCCAGAAGTGCCTGCACAGATGTTTTGCAGACTCTGATATCACGGATGCCAGCCCAGGTTACTACACACAGCATAACTCTCAATTGTCTTTTGCCTCTGGGCTTTTATCTTTCTCTATTCTATATAGATTTTTTCACTTCTTACTCCATGGCTTGTTATGTAGTTGGGTGGCTGCCCCTTGATGTACTCTCTCCTTCATTTCTCATTCCTTGATACTCTCTTCCAGGTTTCTCCTCTCATTTACTCTTTGTTCCTGCCAGCCCCACCTATCCTTTCTACTACCTAGCTATTGGCTGTTCAGCTCTTTATTAAACCAACCAAGTGTTTTAAACAGGCAGAGTAAAACAGCTTCATTGAATTAAACAATGCAACATAAAAGAATGCAACACATCTTTTCATCATTAAATAAATGTTCCACAGCATAAAAAATGTATCACCTCTTCAATTAACATTCCATAGTACCAACTACAGAGGTTAAATAAGCCCGAGAAAATTAAGGAATAAACAATCCCAGACCAGCAAATCAAACCATGGGTAGCGCACACACACACACACACACACACACACACACACACACTACCACCACCACCACCATCAGCAGCAGCAGCAACAACAAAATTGTAGGAGTCAAAAACACTGCTCATTAATATCAATGGTCACAATTTCCCAATAAAAAGACACAGACTAAAAGAATGGATGCATAAAACAGGATCCACCCTTCGGCTGTATCCAAACAAACCACATCTCAATATAAATAACAGACATTACCTCAAGCTAAAGGGTTGGCAAAAAAATCAACAAATGGACCTAAAAAGCAAGCTGGTTCAGCCATTTTAATATCTTAGATTTCAAACCAAATCTAATCAAAAGAGACAGTAAAGGACATTACATACTCATCACAGGAAAAAATCCACCAACAGAACACTGTGATGATTAACATCAATGCTCCAACACAAGGACAGCCAAGTTCATAAAACAAACTCTACTATAGCTTAAATCACATATTTATTGACCCTCACAATACTGATAGTAGGAGACTTGAATACTCCATTCTCACTAACAGGTAGGTCCTCTAGATAAAAACTAAGCAGACAAATACGGAAGCTTCCTGAAGTTAGAACCAAAAAGGCTCTAACAGATATTTAGAGAATCATTCACCAGAAACACAAAAGAATATACCTACTTCTCTGCACCCAGTGGAAATTAGTCCAAAATAGCCACATATTCCATCACAAAGCAAGTCTCAAATGATAAGAAAATTGGAATAACAACCTGTATCGTATTTGACCACCACAGATTAAAGCTGGATATCAACAACATGAGAAAGCTTACAAACACTTGGAAACTGGACAACTCATTATTAAATGAAAAATAAGTCAAACTAGAAATTAAGAAAAACTAGAGATTTTCTAAAATTCAAAGAAAATGAATACAATATACCCAGAATTATGGAAATAAAGGCAGTTCTCAGTCAAGTTCATAGCACATAGTGTGTGTGTGTGTGTGTGTGTGTGTGTGTGTGTGTGTGTGACAGAGAGAGAGGAGTTATAGATATAACAACAATTAAAATAAAAGAGACAATGACTTTCAGAGAAAACAATGGGCACACAGGAGAAATTGATAGAAGGAAGGGAAGGGGAAAATGATGTAATTATATTTTGATTTTAAAACATAAAATATTATTTTTAAAGTGCCCAGGACTGAAAGAACAATTATTCATGTCAGTATTCCAGCACATTTAAGCTGAAAATGAAATCCTCTTGGCAGATCTTTGTAAATGGGGAAGCTATACTTAGAAACCTTACTAGCTCTGGAGCACTTAAAGGTGATACATCATATATAATAGGTAAGCAATGATCAAAATGCATCACTTATCAGAGAAATCACAAATAGAAATCTTTCTTCATATGTATAAAACAGGAATCACTATAATCCCCAATCCAGTAATTCATTTTTAAGAATCTTCTTCAATAAGGACCAGGGTTTTAATTCAACCAACATGATTAATAGACATTAAAACTAGAAACTGCTTCAGTTACAGTTGTACCCCTATTGACTAACAAACACACATAAATCTTCAATGAATAACTGTCCATAGCCCATATCTATGAAATTCCCACAGATTTAGTTTGGTAAAATAAAAGCACATGATCACAAACAGTAAGCACTCAAGGAAAGAAAACAAATGTGAGCAAGACAAAGAAAAAATAAGAATATATTCATACCTTTAAATATTTTAGATATTGCTGATGATATACAACTGGATTTTCAAAGAAATGAAAGAGGCAAAAATGAGGATAGAAGACTGTCAACACATAACACAAATATTTAAGAATTTAATACAAAAACAATCATAGACAGGACATCTTAATGAAAGGCTTCAATAACAGCTGAAATGTAACTAGAGGATCATCAGTATAAAGAACTGTATAGATAGACATAGAGAAAAAAATAAAGAGATGAAAGGATACCAGCTGCAACATTCAGGAAAGCAGGCTCTGTGCCTTCTCTTGGAAGCACAACAGACCTGACCCTGTTGATTGTTGGTGCTGGTGGGGCTGGGCATAGGTGAGCAGCCCTGAGAACATGACCATGTGAGATGTGCAGCTCAGCCCCTCATCTTCATATGGTGGCTTTCATGGGGGAGAGATCTCCTTCCCCCAACCTTCTGTGCCTAAGGCTAGTGGAAGAGCTGGCTCTGAAGTCATAAGAGTGGGAGAGCTGCACTGAATATCACTACCTGCAGGCCCTGCACCTTAGCTAGGCAGCACAGTAGAGCAGACCTTGTTGGCAGAGGTGTGCGTGAGCAAGCAATGAAGAGCTGTTTCCACTTCTCAACTGTCATGTGGTGGTGTGGGTGGGAGGAAACATGTCCACCTTACTACTTCCCCCTCACCACTTGCATTGAGTGAGGGAGCTGACCCTCCCTTTTACCAGATGGAACACTCAGGTACGTAGATCCTGTTCCTTACCAGCACAATAAGGCTGACCATATTGGCAGAGCAAGATGGCCCTGAGGGTGTGAGTGGGAGAGCTGACCACAACCCCCTTGTCTACCATGTGATGGTGAGAGTGACAGAAATATGCCATTCTGTTAGGAGTAGGTTTTTCCTGATGGCCTGGACCCACCACGGTGCCAGCCCCAATTAACACACAGAGACTCTGTATTAGATATAGTTCTGTTGACCAGTTACTAGTTTCTTATTGGCTAGCTCTGTCTTACTTATTAACCCATTTCTGTTAATCTAAGTGTTTCCACGTGGTCTCATCTTACTGGAGAGAGCGGCCGGCATTCTGTTCTTCCCAATCTCTACATGATGACTCCTCCTTACTACTTCATCTTTCCTCCTTGTCTCCTAGTCCCTCCTCTCGTCCTTTCCTATTGGCCAACAGTGCTTTATTCATTAACCAATAAGAGAAACATATTTACAAAATGGCATCTCCCCTCACCATTACAAATCCCCTTGTCCATCACACCTGTGGTGGGCATGGGATTTAACTCTCCCTCCCCATTATCAGATTCTCCGGTAAGTGAGCAAAGTTAAAACAATTTCATCTCCCCTATCTAAGTGTAAAATTTTTCATTATCTTTGTACTTTTAAAAAAGTATACATATAATAAACTAAAATAATAAAAGCAAAGTTTTATATAAACATTCAACTTCTAAGTGACTAGAAGAAAATGGAATTAAAATGCATGTAGTCATTTCTGAAAGATAAAAACTAATGAAGAGGCAATGGGTCAGAGTCAGTGGAACTTCCTGGGTCTGCTCTGAGCACACTGGACCCGCTTATCCATGCAGGACCACCTTGAGGCCACATGAGCCTCATCTTTGGGTTCCATCACCTCAGGCACTCTGCCATAGGTGAGTCTGGGACCAGTTCAGGGCAAATCCCCCCATATCCTTCCTTGGGTTACCTCTGCATCTTGCTCCCCCCTGTATCCTGGCCCTGGATAGTACAGTCCTGGTACTCTGCTCCATACACCACCAAGAGCCTGGCTTTCCCCCACCCTTTGTCCTGTTGGCCTGCTGCTCTAGGTGAGCATTGGGCCACAGTGCAGGTCCAACAACCCCTCCACCTCTGTGGAATTCCTTTGGGCCTGCTCTGAGCACACTGGACCTGCCTATACATGCAGGATCACCTTGAGCGCACATGTGCCTCATCTTTGGATCCCATGGCCCACCCTCTGCCAGAGGAGAGATCTTCACCCACTGGAATACAGTGTAGAGAGAGAAAAACTCTACACCCACTGGAAGAAGCAATGGGAAGACTGCAATGCAAGAAAACATCCTAAGAGATTCATACAAGGTCCCTCAGAGAAGATGAAAGGAACAAGTTCTCCTGAGCACATTGAGAGTTGGGGGGCAGTGAATGGAGAAGGAACTAGGAGAAAGGGCTGACTTCTCCATGGAAATTCTCAAGGCCAGAAGGTCTTATATAGATGTTCTATAAATACTAAGAGCCCACAAATGTCGGCCCAGGCTAGTATAGCCAGCATAACTCTCAATCACTATAGACAGACAAAACAAGATATTCAATGACAAAGCCAGGTATTCACAATACATATCCACAAATCCAGCACTAAAAAAAGGTCTGGAAGAAAAACTCCAGCCAAAGGAAGTTAACTACTCTCACAAACACATAGGCAATAGATAAGCCCACTTTACCAGAACCCAAGAGAAAAAGGCAGAATGGCTAAAATTAGAAATGCCAATGACTACTTATGCTGGAGAGGATGTGGAGAAAGGGGAACACTCCTCCACTGCTGATGGGAGTCCAAATTCGTACAGCATTTTGGAGATCAGTATGGCAGTTCCTCAGGAAAATGAGAATCAGTCTACCATAGGACCTGGCAAATCCTGTCTTAGACATAATATACCCAAATGATCAACTTTCATGCAAGAAGGACATATGTTCAACTATGTTCATAGCAGCATTATTTGTAAAACCAAGAACCTGGGAGCAACCTAGATGACCCTCAACTGAAGAATGGATAAAGAAGATGTAGCACATTAGACAATGGAATACTACTCAGTGGGGGAAAAAAACTAAACAAAAAATATGGAGCCCTGAGTGAGATAACTCAGTCACAAAAAGAGGAACATGGTATGTACTCACTCATATATGAATTTTAGACATACAGCAAATGACCACCAGCCTATAAATCACACCACCAGAGAAACTAGGATACAAGGAGGAATCTAAGTGATGCATACAAGGTCCCTCACAGAAGGGGAAAGGAACAAGATCTCCTGAGCATATTGGGAGTGGGGGGGTCAGTGAGTGGAGAGGAAACTAGGAGAAAGAGAAGGGGAGGAGAGGAAAGCATGTGGGACTAGGAAGATTGAGTCAGGGGAGAAACATGAGAGCAAAATAGCCCATCTAGGTATCCAAAAACAAACAATGATAGTTAAAATGTGCAAACTAATTCAATGAGAATAGAAGAACTGCAAATAGTAGTGTAATTCTGACCAGAAAAAGAACTAGTAGAAAAATCATATCCTACTCAACATTGACGATATATGTTAAGTCTTCACAAATCATAAAATTACAACCAAAGGCAATGAAAAATTCAAAATAAAATATTTACCTACATGGATACAAAGGAACATGGTTGATGATAAGGGTGACAGACAGGTGACTTTACTATTTACAATGATTGTTTCTTAAATTACTAGGTAGGTACATGTGTGTTCTTTATAATATTCTGTCTATCTAATATAAAATTATATATACACACATTGTTTTATTTACATATGGACTATATCATATCACTTAATAGAAATGTTATTTGCAAAGAATAGCAGCTGATCAACTGTATATGTTGAAGGGATTTTTGATAGGATTAGTGTTAAAAGGATCAATGGGGCAGCTAATTTGGAGTATATGATAGGAAATTAACAATGGTTTTCCAAATTCACTCTGAAGTAGAATCCCTGCTAGTTTCCAAACTGCTAAAATAAAATCACTTTTGCTAGCTCTATTTTTCCTTGACTCTACACTATAATAGTAGGAACCCTAATAATTACAACTCTGATATTGAATGCCTATGATGTGTCTATTATTACCTTATGCATGCATTACTATTTTCATCATACCAGTAAGAAAAAAAAGACCAAAAATACTCAATGATTTCCAAGGGCTATAAAGCTAATAGCAGGAGTTAAGATTATTAATAGGAGCTAATGATGGAGCTCAAATTCAAGGCTAGGTCTCTACAACACAAAAGCCTATGAGCTTGTCACTGTATTGTCTTCCTCTTTATACTATCAATCACATGCATTTATGCTGCTTGCATGATAAAATTTCTAGGTCTTCAAGAGATGTACCTGGTGTTTGTTACTAACATGCCTGACATATAGGATAAATTGATTGACTCACATGAGCAAATAACTGCCTGGAAAAAGAGTGCATACTTCTGTTTTGTGCTGACTATAGTGTTACCAAGGAGAACGGGGGAAAATATTTGTATTAATTTCTTTTCTTGTTTTTGTGTTAAAATATCTGACAGACACACTTTGATATATTTTAAGGAGGTAGGAGATTTTATGGGCACCCATTTTTCAGTCCACTGTGGTGGAGATGGCATGGTAGCAAGTATTTCAAGCAGATAGTAACTGGTATCCACAGTCAGGAAGCAGAGAAAGATGAAAGGTGGTATTCATCTTACTTTATCTTGTAGTCAATTAGATATTAGGAGATCATGGGACCCAAACTTTCCCATGTAAATTAGCCCACCTCAGAAGCATGCTCAGAGCTGTGCTTCCACGGTAACTCCAAATCTAGTCAATAACCCACATCAAGTTAGTAACCACAAAAATCAGAATTATACTGTAAAATCTTACTGGTAATTTTAAATGACTGTATCTATAATCTGAATGTTTAAATAATTATGAAAGATAAAAATGATGTGATCCTTTAAATGCTACCTCCTCAGTAAATAACAAATTCTTACCTTTACCAGTCAACTTTACCTTTCTTCATAAATTTTCAAAACCTGTATTTCTAACTCTCTGTGTTTTCCTATGTGTTAAAGAGAGTTGTGTTTCCCTTATGCCTCATGTACCTAACCTGTAATGTAGTTTGAAACACACAAAGGTATAATAACTATATTTCGCAGTCAAGCCATGCACTGCAGCACAGCCCTGAAAAAGAACACTGGATAATGAGTGACTTATTGTGGTCTTTCTTGCTCTTGCTTGAAGATAATCCTTTAATAAAGAAACAACCAGTAGCTAATGCATAAAACATATTATTTTATAGGTATATACATACTCATCAGACATATTTGATTTCTAAATGCTATATTTAATCAAACAGTAAAATGTGTCACGTGAGCAAGCATTGTATGGTTTTTGGTTTTAACGCAGTTTATATAAAGTTTAAGATTGCAGAAAATGGAAAGCAAAAAAATGACATGGGAAATATTGATTATTCTTCTGGCCAACAACTAGCTTTGTTCATGAATGTAGATATCCCCAGTCCAGAAGCAGAATGAATAAAGAACAAGAAAACACATTAATTGACAATATAATGCCCCCTAGCATCAACAGATGTGTTCCCTTGTAATGAAGCATGTGGGTCTAATTTGGCATCACTAACCACTTGGAGGATCTCCTTGCTGAGTTCTTGCAGGCTATCCTTCTGAACCTATGTTTGGCTGGCACCTGTGCCCTGTTGAAACTGGCATACCACCCTATGGGTGGGCACAGTGCCACTCTAACAGATGGCCATGAGAGCCATCATGCCAGAGAACTACTATTGTTTCTAGCAAGTTTAACTTAACAATTGGCATATACTAAAGAATGACAAAACAGTAGCATTTTCTTTTGTGGTAGATAAATTATGACCTAAAGCTGACATGCCTGAAATTAAAATATTGAGTCATATTAAGGACTCAATGAAAATCCACACAGAATGATACAACATCATTACAGTAGCAGTATCTAGGTGTTAGCAAAAGAAGGAATGCCACACTTTAAGATGTCACATGCATTCAGTATCCCAGTTTATCTATAAAGACAATAAATAATTCAAATCTCTCATCATTAGAAGTCATGTTTAAAAGCATTATACAAGCTTTCTGCTTGGATACCTATCTAGGTCTGTTTCAATTGACAAACTACTTTTATTCCTTGAATCACCCCTTAATGACTTGAGAAATGTTTCTTGTTTATTGTTTTTGAGGGAGAATGTTAACTTTACAATTGACATATTAAACAATATTTGGAAAGGTTGTATAAGAAGTCCAAAGACTATAAGGATCATGTCAGAAATTATGAGGATGGATAGCCTATGTTATCAGAATAGATTCTGTATACAATAAACCACCAAACTAGGCATGAAAACCATGGTGATGGGAAGGACTATGGGGAGGTTATTAGTAGCTGAAAGACTCCATGAATAATTTCAATCTACCTAAATGTTTGTGTGAAAATGCAGATCCATGTGAAGTGGAAAGAAAAAAGGAAATTTAAGTTCTATCATAACTTGCTCTCAGGCATAATGACATACACTTAACAAGCAATTTTGCATTATGCAATTCCAAGATGCACACATTTTGATGATTAGAATGTAGTTAAATATCACTAGTTGACCAATAGCATAGTTTAAGTTCTAGTTATTAAAGTATGTTAACCAGAAATAATTTCATGAGAGGCAAACATCATTGCTGGTTCTTCAGAGCACACATTTACTATGATAATAAATATTCAGCATGACTAGTTACCAGTTCAATTACTCTCTTCAATGTCTGTCATCACTGATTGGTCCCTGCGCATCTGTTCTTCGAAAGCAAAGTTTGTAGTTATGGCATCTCCTTTTCCCTCCAGTGAGAAATTCAAATGGCATCACAAAAGGAATAAGTAAAATAAGAAATTGGCCAACAAAGTAGAACAAATAAAGTGCAAGTGCTAATTCTTGAAGTGAAATATAAATCAAATAGATATAGAGGATATATCTGGCAAAAGCAACATTGGTACCATCACCACCCAATGGGCCCTAGACATGAAACCAAGGGAACATACTGAGAATGAATTTATCAAGGATATGAGAAAAGAATTTGAGAAAGCCCTGACAAACTTCTCTACATTAAATTACCTCTTGGAAACATATCCAACGGTAACAATGCAAGAGATAAAATATTAAAAACTTGGCCTGGAAAGATGGCTCAACAGGTAGAGGTGCTTGCTGTCAAGCCTGATGACCTGATGTCCAATCCCCAGGACCTATATGGTAAAAGGAGAAAATTGACTCCGACAAGTTGTCCTCCAACCTTTACACATGTGTCATGTCATTCATGTGTACACACACTCTAATAAATAAATGTAATTTTGAATTTTAAACAATAGAAACTAATTCAAATTTAGAAAGTTGTATGACAAGCCATCAATAAAAAAATGCTCAAGCCAAACTGAGAGTCATATGTCAAGGCAACAACTTTAAGATTTTCTTCTTGAAATTTACCTTAACATCTATTTTCCATCTTTTGGAGAAAAATATAATCAGCACCATGTAGAAATATTAATAGAATCTATCCAAAGTCATCCTCATCAAACTACTCTTGATAAGGTTTTCTATCAAACAACAAAACTCTTTTTAATATTTTTAATGTTTTGAATAGTAAAATATTAGGCAAATAATGATTTTATGGATCTATTTTATTTTTCTGTACATACATAATCAACAACCAAAGAGTTTGATGTTGCTATAATTTCTAAAGATACCCAAAAACAATATCAATTTTGTATTTACTAATGGGACCACTTTGCACATGTCATTTCTTCTGGAACTGTACTAGAGTACATATCACAGAAGCATCATTTTATTTCACTGGAAACCTAAAGGACCCTTGGTAAGAGACACATCATCCAATTTTCACAAGTGAGGAAGAGAAGATAAGTAATTATTCAAAGGTCACACGGGTTAGCAATGACAGAGTTGTATATAAAATACTTCACAAATGCTAGGCATTCAAAAAATTAGTTCTCTATTGGAGCACAGTTCAAGAATGCAGTTACATGAGGAGAGTTCTGAGTTCTTGTGAGAAACTCCAAGAAAACAAGACAAGAATCTTGTGACCTCAGTTGCTTCAAAAAGACTGAAGTGTGCTTGGAATGTGTTTCTCTGCCCCCTCCCAGGTGTAGCATACAGGAGTGAGTATACTTCAGGTATTGCTATACACATTCCTCTATGGGAAAACATGCTTTTGCCATGTGTGGCTTGTCTTTGTGCTTGAACACATTATTCATGTGATTCTTCTTAACCCTCAGAGTATAAATTTTCTGATGCTCTGAATAAAGTTACTATTGACTGAGACTTAAGTCAGAGTCGTTTTTAGGTACCAGTCTCCCAGGTTCATTAGAGCAGTAAAGAGTTATTTTCAAAATAACTCTAGCTTTAATATTATGCTCTTTTGTAGCATCAATCATCACAGCCCAGAGACAGATATTGGGGTTCATGTTGAAGATGAGAAAACAAGGCAGCCAGCCATTAGCTCTTTCCTCTACCTAAGACTAAAATGGGTGACCCTGTCTCCATGAATCCTCAGAGTGCAATGCAATGCCTTCCCTCTCTAGAAACTAAATCTCACATGAAACCCTGTGCTTCTTCCTTTTATACCTCCCTAGTGCTGGGATTAAAGGTATGGTTCTATTACTCTTTAGACTGATTCACTCTTGTATAGTTCAGGGTGGCCTTGAACTCAGATCCATCTGGTTCTGTCTCATGAGTCCTGAGAATAAAGGTGTGTACCACCACTGCCTGGCCTCTATGGCTGTGACTCACTTTTATTAAATCATAAACAATATATCACAAAACACTTTCCACTAAGTGACATAGTCTCATTTAAGTGTCTCATTAAATACAATATAGAAAGATAATCTAAGATATCTAATTTAATATATGATATAAAGTCTTTGGGATACAATGAATTATTATTTAACATTTGATGATGTCTGCTTAACAAGATCACATTTAAGGAAAAAAAATAACCACATCACCCACCAGAACTTGATGATAACACCCTAATACTGGAGACATGAATTGCTTTGGTTATAGGACTTGCTTCTGACCAGGGAGACTTGCTCATTGGTTTTCATAGTACTAGAAAGTACTATATAGGCTGCTGGAACAAACAAAAATAGCATTACTCCTACCTAACTGTAAATCCTGTGAGATATAATAATGGCCAGAATAGCAAGAGAGTCATATCAGTGTAATAGTGGCATGAATATTATGTGAGTAACCAACTTCTTTCTGACTGGATTTAAAGCCAATTACACAAGAGGAAATCCAAACCCAGTACTGTAAATTTAAATCTGTTCAAATACCACGTTACCTCATATGTTGCAGCAGAAACTCTATTACTACCGTGATGGGAGATGTCATTATGTATATATGTTTCTCATACTGGTTAATGAATAAAGCACTGCTGGCCAATAGGAAAGCAAGATAGAAGGGGCTAGGAGACAAGGAGGAAATAGGAAGTTGAAAGGAGAGTCAATATGGAGAGTCTGGAGAGACTAGAACCACCAGCCGCCTCTCACTGGTAAGACCACGTAGAAATACATAGAAATGGGTTAATAATTAAGACAGAGCTAGCCAATAAGAAACTAGTACCTGGCCAAGAGCATAATATCAAATACAGTGTTATTTGGGGCTGGCGCGGTGGCAGGACAAGACCAGCGATGGCAGGAGGAAAAACCTGTACTCCTTACACTACCGCTTTATTTTTATTATTTTTTGGAACAGGGTTTCACTTTGTAGCCCTGGTTGTCCTGAAACCCACTTTATAGGACCTTATTGGCCTCAAAATGAGAGATCTTCCTGCCCTCCTCTGTCTTCCAGGTGCTAGGATTAAAGATGTGTATTACCATGCCTAGTAAATCTACTACTTTTATTCTGCTAGATAGATATGGTATCAAACAGAACTGTAAATTCATATTTCTCTGCCCATATATTAGTTCCACTCTCAGATGTCATCAAAGAAGTTTCATTGTGAAGAACCATTAATGCAGAAACCTACAAGGCAGCAAAGTGTAGAGAGTACTTTGTTCGGAATGGTCTGTCAGAAATGTGGCATCTATAGCACATTGCCTCCTTCCCCATTATGGCAAAGGGTCAGAAAGGTTATAGTAGCCTGAGATCAAGAGGAGCAGAGCAAAACTGTGTCATTTGGGCAGGACAGGGCTGTATAACAGCAAACAAAAACTTACATTCTAATTCTGCCTTTACTTGAGTGTATATGTCAATATATTCACCTTCTCTGAAGTGCAGGAGACCTATAGCTCCTAGCAATTTGGTAGAGCTAAGCGGAGAGGGGTTAACAGGCAGATTATGTACTACTTCCTAGTAAACATGTGAGAACATCAAGATTAAAGTAAAAAACTGAAAGATACAGGTTTACTTGGACCCTAAACTAGTGTAGCACTTCACTTACCCTGAATATCATCTGAAGACAGTTCTCCTCTGGGCCTTTGTAGGTTTTCAAGAAAATAAATGGTGTTCTTTAGTGAAGAGAAAAAATTAAATTCTCCACCATTGCAAAAATTATATCAAAGTTTTCTACACTAAAAATACATATTTTTAATATTTTAACTATTTTTTTAAATAAAAGGCTAGTATCGGAGGTGTAAGATTGGATAACATTATTTACTTAATAATTCCTTATAGTAACTGCAATATTAGAAAATATGAAATTCAGTTCTCTTTAAAAAATAAATTTTATTTTTACAGAAAAGAGCACGAAAAAATCAGGCAATATAAGGACAAAATATACTAGCACACTTGCCTTGTAAAATTGAGTTATTCATTTATCTCAGACAAGTTTATTTAATTACATGCATATCTATTTTAGCACACTAGTGTGTTACTATATCATAACATTTTCAATTCAGAGTGAGACTTCCTGGGAGCATGGTTTAGCACTCTACAAAACAACTGCACATCAACTCATGAAGGAAAACCCAAACCCATGCTACTGGTTTCAATGTAATGCAGACTTCAACACCAGAAGCTGCCAGGAAATAAAACAATCTAAGTTAAGAACTCAAATGAAAGCAAGAAGATGAGTGCTGAAATGAAACCATATGTTTCCCAAGAGCCACTGAGCTTAAGGAGAGAAGAACAGTTATCCTTGAGTATGATTCCCTTTCAAGAAAAAGCCCTGTAATAGGAAATATCCTTGTATGTAATTGGACTCTCTTCCTGTGTGTAAACTTTCTGCTATAACATTTTGACTACCTCGTGTAACATTTTATTAATGTTCTTTAGACTTTAAAAATAATTGTCTTCTCGTAATAAGCACCTTGTTTTAAGGCAGTCAGTTTATATGGCCCTTTCACATTTCACTGAAATCCAGAGTAATTCTCCTCTGTATAATGCACACATTGTGTGAGCCAGCTTCTGAGCCAGCACCTTTCCTGCCCTTAGTCAGATGAGCATTGCTTTGTATGGCACTGATGCTGAAAAGTCATCATGCAGACAGAGACACACTTTTTTCACAAAATGGACATATCTGAAAATCTGTGCATCTACAACAATAGTGTTTCTAAAGAAATAACGACTGAGAAACCTATAGAACAGGGGAAACGATGGTTGCATACTTCCTTCCCTTCATTTCTTTTAAACAATTGGGTAATTACTTTTCACATTGAAAAATGAACGTAAGATATATTTGCTGCTTTTTCCCTAGTCACTGAACTTAAATATATTTTAATTATCAAAAATAACATAAACCAACAATCAAACTGAATGAAAAAGACCCTGTAGATTGAGCTACATCTTCCCATGATCCAGGCTAGAAACATATTAGGTGGTGAACATTAATACCATGTACATTTTGTAATTCAAATGAACATGATAGTCTTTCATTAGGCTAGAAAGCATCAACATGAATCAAACATGAATGGAATCTTACCCCCAAATAATAAGTAAACAAATATGATACAGTAGAAAGGTACCAGATTAGCTCAAATTTTCCATCTCATTGTTTTCTGTAAAATAAAATTTTATAATGAACGTGTTCCATACAAGCTGTGCCACTAGGTCTTGCTTCCAAAAGTACTCACAAAGCAGTAATAAAAAGCTAGCATGAACTCTAGGACATCTGCTATAGCATTGTTATCAAATGCAATCATTTTGGTCACAAATCTATACCCGCTTCAACTTTTTGTTGAAATATTAGTTTGTCTGCAGCATCTCCAATCTGGCACATGAGGGCTGACAGATGCTCTGGTTTTACCTCATCTTCAACTTACATGGCTTCTCATTATACTAGCTAGAGCTCGGCAAACTATTCCTCTGTTTTGGAAGGGGGACAAAATGCCATCTGTCTCTGCATGGTTATCAAAACGAATACTACAGTGTGAAGAAACTCATTTCCAAAATGTGAGTGTGGAAAGTCACATCCCATCCACACCCTATATGCATGAACGCAGGGACACAGACACACACACACACACACACACAAAACACACACACACACACAACACACACACAGTATGCAAGTACACAGGACCCAAGTTTTCCAATAACTCCATGATGTGAAAACGTTCAAGTAAATGGCAGATCTCATCTTTCCTAGCTCTATTTGTAACTCACACAGTTTATGTCATCTGACACTAATTACTAGCTAGAAGGCAAAAGAGCTCTGTTCCCTAGCAAGATTCCAAGGACGTTCTGCAATGGAAGGCAGGTGAGAATCTTACCAAAAACAAAAAAACAAAAAACAAAAAACAAAAAAAAAAAAAAAATCAGGCTAGATTCAGAGACAAGTGGAAAGGCAAGCAAATTCCAGCAACAGACTAGCCTGTACCTCTGAAATCAGGAAGTAGAAAAGGGAACGGGGAGAGGAGAGGAAGAGGCTCAGGCTGCCTCTACAGAGAACCTCAGACTCACAATGTTTGCTGTTGGCATTATCATTTGCAGTGGAGCTGAGAGAGTGACTAGGAAAGGTAACTGCAAAGAAGCACTGCCAGCTGCATTCTGGAGCTGCAGCAAAGTGTGAGAGCAGAAATATGGTGTGTGACAGCAGGCTTAATGATGATCCCAAGAAGCCTCGGGTTTGAAAGCACAAACATGAAGAAGAACTTTCAGTCTGGAGAATTGTATACTGTACACTATAACACTGCCATTTTCTTCAGGGGAGACATTGGAAATAAACATCAATTGTATTAACAAAACTGAGGTTTGGAGAGTGACTTCTGGTATATTCATCCTTTTTCTCCTTGGTTGGCATTCAAAGATGACTGTTCAGGGCCAACAAAATATCCTTGCTAGAAACTGATAGGAACCCAAGTCCTCCTGGCACTCACAGGAAGTCTTGTCATTTCAAAACTAAATCTTCATATGAACTACTCACCCCACACATATGTCTAAATATTTGAATAGGATTCAAAACATAAATGGTATGAAGAGAAGCTTCTTTTATGAGAGTGAGAGCTACACTTACCTTTGTTTATAATGATAAGTATTAAGAATGAAGCTAGAAATTATACTGGTTTCTGTGTTCGTCGGTTCTCCTCTAAGATCCACGATTTCACTACCTACTTGTAGTTGGACAGGCATGCATAGCAAGGCATAATATTCCTCCTCTTAAACGGGACTTAAATACAATTAGAGGGTAGATTGGTTACTCAAAAACACAACATCACTGTTGTACCTTTAAGGATAACTTGACTTGCTGGTGATTGTAGTGGGTCACAGAAATCACAGCTGGGCAGAACTGTTGATTGCCTTTCTCCCTTGGTGAAATACACAGAATCTTCTGTTAATATGAAAGCTAGTTCTCAGGGAAGAGGCAGTTCCTGCTCAATTTTTCAGAGACCTTTGTTCAAACTGCATGTTGTGCTCAGCAATGGGACTTACCTTCAAATTCTAGGAAGCAACCAAGAGCAACAACAATAGACTGTATTGTCTGAAGAGATGCTTGAACTCTCCTGACAAACAATGAAAGGATGTTTCTTACTCCTGGTGTTGGATTTTTATTACTTAATCTATGGCTCATACAGGGAGAATTATTAATCAAGTGGCAGAAATTCATAAATATGTGTTCATTTTTTCATATGTAATTTAGGTAAATAGAACATAATGTGATTTCCTATGTCTTTTGAAATCTCTTTAGTGTTATTTATTACTCCTCCCTCCCTTTCCTTCTGTATTAAACTCCCCTCTCCACTTCCTAGTGAAATTTACCCTCCACCACCATTCTCCCATTTGCTCCTTCATATCAAGTAAACAGAGACCATTAAAGGGATGTCCAAATGGTAAAATTGCAGAGAACAACTGACAGGGTGGTAACTGTCTACAACATAGAACCTACACCCAATTATGACTCAGGGAACATTGAGTAAGAAGGGGCAGAAAGATTGTGTGAGTCAGATGACTAGGAAGTCTGTGTGATTACACCTTATAGCTGTGACAGGGAAGCTATACAAATTAATCCCAGCAGCATAACTGCCTAAACAATATCTAAGAAGAGAGGCTACATTAAATGCCCTTCCCTGATAATGAGATTGATGACTACCTTATATGCCATCCTAGAGCCTTCATCCAGTAGCTGATGTGATGTGCATCATATTACTGACATTAGCAAAAAGAATTTACAGATGCATATGAAAGGAGCCTATGTCCTATCACTTTTAACTTTGGTTGAAGCGCCTGGAAGTGAACCCACCTGTCAAACAACCCCAAGCCCATACACCTAGTGTAAAATCTCTTCTTAGATGCCATGTATACCTGGTACCAAAAATCCTCCCTTACTTACTCACCTAAGCTTTCCTACCCTACAGAATGACTCTGTTCTTTCCCCCTGTGAGCCTTTCACTCTACCCAAATGTCAGTTATTTCAGATCTCCCTTTCTTTGTACATGCTGCCTCCCTCTATGAGTATAACCTTTATGCTCTCACATTTTCTCAGCATAACCTTGACAAGTGATCATTCTGCATACACTTCTGCCATGCTGCTTCAAATAGCCCATAGATCTCTATTCCCAAACTTTTACATATATTTGTTTCATTAAATTATAAAGTCTTAGATGACAGGAATCCTCTTCTGTCCATCTTTGGGCCTTTGTGCAAAGGCTCTGTAGGGTTTGGCACACATAAGGTAGTCAGTAGCTTAGTAAATGGGGTAGGGAGATGGCTCTATCAGTAAAGTGCTTGCCTTCTGCATGAAGACCTGCGCTAGATCCCATGTATAAGACCAAGTGTGCTGTTATAACCTTCTAATCGCAGCCCTTGGGAGATGGGAACATGTGGAACCTCAGGGATTTCCCAAGGCTGACCTCCTGCCTCTGTGATGAGCACATGTGTGCATCCACACAAATATACACAAGAAAGAAAAACAAAAAGAAATTCAGTTACTAAATGTATCTCAACTCTTGATAAAAAATAAAGGCATTTAAGTGGCACATGTTAAATGTAGCTGCCTAGTTAAATCTGTTCAATTCCTATAGAAGACCATACTTTTTTCTTCAGGAAGGCACAATATGAGTTTACATTAAATGTAAACACACACAAATAAACAACTCCAAGATACCATGCCAGTATTTTATTAACTATTTTTGCACAAATGTTCATGAGGGATAATGGTCTGTAGTTCACTTTCTTAGTTTTGTCTTTGTGTGACTTGGGGACCAAGGCAATTGTACCCTTGTAAAAAGTGTTTAGCAATGTCCCTTCTGCTTCTATTGTGTGTAACACTTTGAGGAGTATTGGTATTAGCTTTTCTTTGAATTTCTGGTAGTATTCTGCACTGCAACCATCTTTCCTGAGCTTTTTATTTCTTTATTTTTTGGGGGTTGGCATACTTTTGATAACTGCTTCTATTTCATTAGCAATTATAGGTTTATTTAAATTGCTTATAAGTTCTTGATTTAATTTTAGTAAGTGATACCTATCCAGAAAATTGTCCATTTCCATTAAATTTTCAAATTTTGTTGAGTACAGATTGTCAAAGTATGACCTAAGGATTTTCTGGATTTCCTCAGTGTCTGTTGTTATGTCCCTCTGTTCATTTCTGTATTTGTTAAATTGCATGTTCTCTCTCTCTCTCTGTCTTTTGGTTAGTTTGGATAAAGGTTTGTCTATGTCGGTGATTTTTCTCGAAGAACCAACTCTTTGTTACATCGATTATTTGTATTGTAGTCCTAGTTTCTACTTTATTGATTTCAGCCCTCAAATTGTTTATATCCTGAAGTCTACTCCTCCAGGGTGAGTTTGCTTCTTTTGTTCTAGAGCTTTCAGTTGTGATGTTAATTCTCTAATGTGACTATTCTCCAGTTTCTTCATGTGGACACTTAGTACAATGAACTTTCCTCTTAGCATTGCTTTCAAAGTGTCCCATTAGTTTTGGTATGTTGTGTCTTTAATTGCTTTGAATTCTAGGAAGTCTTTAATTGCTTTTTTATTTCTTCCATACCCAGGAATGGTGCAATTGTGCATTGTTCAATTTCCACGAGTTTGTACGTTTTCTGCAACTTGTGTTGATATTGAATTCTAACTTTAAAGCATGGTGGTCTGTGTCAGATCTACATGACCCCAACTGGATGGCATTCCCCTACATATGGAATTGGGGTGGGGGGATGGGAGGGGAGGTGGTTAGAGTACATGTGAGAGGGCAGAGAGAGCAAAAGGGAAGGAAGGAAGGAGGGAGGGAGGGAGGGAGGGAGGGAGGGAGGGAGGGACGGAGAGGGAACTGGGATCGACATGTAAAATAATAAATTAAATTTTAAAAGAAAAGCATGGTGGTCTGATAAGACACAGGGCTTTATTCCTATTTTTTTACCTATCAATGTTTGCTATATTACTGACTATATAATAAATTTTAGAGAAGGTTCCATGTGGTACTGAGAAGATGGTATTTATTTCTGTGTATTTGAATAGAATGTTCTATATATGTCTGTTAAACCCAATTGGGTCATAACGTCTGTTAGTGCCTTTGTTTATTTGTTAAGTTTCTGTCTAGTGGACCTATCTAGTGTTTATAGTGAGGTGTTGAAGTCTCCCACTATAAGTGTGTGAGGTTTTATGTGTCATTTGAGTTTTAGTAATGTTTCCTTTACAAATGTGGGTGCCTTTGTATTTGGGGCATAGATATTCTGAATTGAGACTTCATCTTGATGGCTTTCTCCTGTGATGAATAAGAAATGACCTTCTTCATCTGTTTTTATTGATTTTAATTTGAAGTCTAATTTGTTAGATATTAGGATTGCTATACCCTCTTGTTTCTTGCTTCCATATGATTGGAAAAATCTTTTCTCTACCTTTAACTCTGAGGTAACATCTGTCTTTGAGGTTAAAGTGTGTTTCTTATATGCAGAAGAAAGATGGATTCTGAATTTGTATCCATTCTGTTAGCCTGTGTCTTTTTATAGGCAAGTTAAGACCATTAATATTCAGGGATATTAATGACCATTGGCTGTTAATTCTTGTTTGTTTTTTATTTGTTGTTGGTTGTGTTATTGTATGGGGATTTCCACCATTTTTTCTTTTGGCTGCTGGATTATCTATTGTTTATGGTTTTGTAAATGTAGTTACCTTCCTTGTGTTGGAGTTTTCCTTCCAGAACTCTCTGTAGGGCTGGATTCATTTACATGTATTGTTTAAGTCTGGTTTTATCATGGAATATCTTGGTTTCTCCATCTATTTTGCTGAGTATAGTAGTCTTGGCTGGTATCTGTGGTCTCTTAGGTTGGTAGATTATCTATCCGGGACTTTTAGGCCTTGAGAGTTTCCATAGAGAAGTCAGGTGTAATTATGATAGTTTTGCCCTTATATTTTACTTGGCCATTTTCCTTTCCTGTTCTTAATATTCTTTCTTTATTCTGTATGTTTGGTGTTTTGATTATTATTTGTAGAGAGGGTATTTTTTGTGGTCCACTCTAATTGGTGTTCTTTAAATTCTTCTACTTTCATTGGCATGTCATTCTTTAAGTTGGAAGTGTTTTCTTCTTATTTTGTTGAATATATGTTCTGCACCTTAGAGGTGGGTTTCTTCACCTTCTTCTATACCTGTTACTCTTAGGTTTGGCCTTTTCACAGTGTCCCACATTATCTGGATATTTTGTGTTTGGGATTTGTTGAACTTAAGATTTTCTGTGATCAATGAATCTATGTCTCCTAGTGCATCTTCAACACCTGAGATTCTCTCTTCTATCTCTTGTAATCTGTTAGTTATGATTGCATCTGCAGTTCCTGATTTTTTTTTTACCCAGCTTTTCTATTTCCAGCATTCCCTCAGACTGTCTTTTTTGTCTCTATTACAGCTTTCATATTTTGCAGTTTGAATTATTTCTTGCAGATTTTGGTTGTCTTTTCTTCCGTTTCTTTAGTGGATTTTCTTATTCCTCTTTTAGGGTCTCTATAATCTTCATGAAGTCATTTTTAGGGTCACTCTTTTCTGCTTCATCTGTGTTGGGAATTTCAGGTCTTGCTGGTGTGGAGTCCCTAGACTCTGGTGGCATTATATTGACTTTTCTGTTGTTGACTTTGTTCTTAAACTGTCATCTACGCATCTTTTTTTCAAGTGCATACCAATGGGGGCTCTCCCTCTCCTGGTGGGTTCAGGGCCAAGGTTCTCTTCCAGTGGGTGCAAGCAGGTTCAAGTGGTGGTAGTGGGACTAGGGTGCTGGTAGACTCTGGATAGGCTGGTCCCCTGAGACAGGTTACCCCATGTGCAGTCCTCAGTCCTCAGGAGGCTCTGAGCAGGTCACAGGAAGGTGAGACAGAAACAGACCCAAGCTTACCTCCTTCCATGGTTAGAGGAAGGACTAGGACACTGGCAGACTCAGGATGGACTACTCCGAAAGGACGGGCTCCCCTGCACACATTCCCCAGAGCTGATCACCTGAAGGCAGGCCAACAGGAGCTGTGATCTTTAGGATAAATAATCTAAGGCTGAGACAGAAAGATGAATGCCAAACGTTTTCACTCATTTTTAGTAGGTTATATCACTAGATTCTGTGAGGTATAGGAAATCCACACTGTTTCTCAAAGTTATAAGTGTGTGTATCAATTTGTTATACAGCAGTAGAAAAATAATATGGGACCACACAGAGTTAAGTTATATCTTTCAGCCACATGTTCTTATATGTGTTACTCTGTACTTCATTTGCTTCATTCATATTAAGGAGATGATACTTATACAATAGGGTTATTGTAGCATGGGTCAAATGAATAAGTCACACTCAAAGTTGGTGAATTTTAAGTACTTAAAAAGTATATCCATCACAAGAATCCAGAAAATACTGATAGAAAGTTATTGATAGAATCCCAATTTATGCCTGAATCATTGTAGTATCTTGGGCTCTATAAATGAACAAGCCATAGAAGATCCTTGCTTGCTGGGTGGTGGTGGCAGACACCTTAAATACCAGTACTTGGGAGGTAGAGGCAGACAGATCTTTGTGATTTTGAGTCCAACCTGATGTACAATGTGAGTTCCGGGACAGCCTCCAAAGATACACAGAGAAACCATGTTTTCAAAAAGAATAAGAAGATCCTTGCTTTTATGGAATTTATATGCAAATGATGGTAGAAAGGCAACTAAATATGTGAATGAACAAAAACAACATATAATGGAAATCAATCAAGATAATGTAGTGAAGTTTGGATGGGGCATACTCTATCATGAAAAAAAGCAGAGAAATCTCTGAAGCAGTAGCATCAAATCTGAAATCTGAATGGCAGTATGATGATAAAGTACTGTGCATGATCAATGGGAAGCTTATTTTAGAATTAAGAACAAGTGAGAAAATGGTGTTTCATGAAACAGCAAAAAAATGTCAATGAGGGTGAAGAAGAAAAGTAGAGGAGAGAGGATTTAGGTGTGAGCAAAATGCAGACAGGGAACAAAGCATACAGAACCTGAAAGACTCTGTTAGGAGTCACTAATCTGTGTTATGTTGTTACAGTATCACCCCATTGCTACTTGATGCTTGTTCCTTGGAGAACAGAGTTAAGGTACTGAAGAAGGTATAACTGTAGTTTCAAACAAGAAGATTTATATGGACCAGAAATAAGAAAGACATGTGCAAGTCATCATTTTGTTAAATATAAATGTAATGGTATTCTCCCCTATTCCATCCATTTATTTTTCCCATTCCTGGAAACAAGCATATGTTTTTTTTTCCCAGTATTAGGTTCAAACCAGAAGGTTAGAGCTAGAAGATGTGGTGAATAGTTTTATCTTTGTTGAGATGGTGAGTTTTTTGTAGAAGATTTTGCTTGTTTTATTTCATTTGGCTTTGGCTTTTAGTAAGACTGTAGAAACATAAAAACATAGTGAAGACGTATAATTTAGAACATTGTGTACAATCTTTGATATATCAAAATGAAGAAGAGCCATGTTTGGCGGTACATGTCTTTGATACTTGCACCCACTCCAGAGGCATAGATAGGCTCAGAGATATATAGTAATACTCAGTCTCAAATAATCAAAGCAAGGTGAAGAAGGTGCTAGAAGGAAGAATGACAAAACCAAAGGTGACCAGAGACAGGTATGGAAGAAGCCATAGAAACATTGAGATTAAGGATAAATGGAGACAAAGACAGCCTATGTTATCATTAGAAAGTTTAGGCTCTTTTAAATTTTTATGCAATTTCATAACCTGAAGGCAAACTACATTTGAAACGGAAAGCTCAAAACAGAGAACTACATGTATGTGCTTTTACATGACCACATATGTAATGCTCATATTCATGTGCATGTTAGCAACCATAAACATATTAATCCACATATTAGTAATCATAAAGATGTTAATCCACCCTTAATCTTTTTTTAAACAGACTTAATTCACTTTATTTTTCTTGTATAAAACCCCTTATGTGGTGGCAACAGCTGGAGCCTGGGTCCTCTGAACAGAGACTCTGATATGGGCTTTCACAAGATGGTCAGTGAATTCCTGATAAGGAGACTTGGTGAACACAGTCTCTTTCCAGAGGTCAGGGGTCAGGTAGCTGTAGGTCTTAGAAATGGCATCAAAGGTGGCCTTGGCAAAGTTGCCCAGGGTGGCAGTGCAGCCCCTGGCTGATGTGTAGCAGTCATCAATACCAGCCATCATCAGTAGCTTCTTGGGCACAGGAGCAGAGACGATGCCAGTGCCTCTGGGGGCAGGGATGAGACGCACCAACACAGAGCCACAGCGGCCTGTCACTTTGCATGGAACAGTGTGGGGCTTGCCAATCTTGTTCCCCCAGTAGCCTCTCTTCACAGGGACAATGGAAAGCTTGGCCAAGATGATGGCCCCTCGGATAGCTGTGGCTACCTCGTTGGAGCATTTAACACCAAGACCAACATGACCGTTGTAGTCCCCAATAGCGACAAAAGCCTTGAACCTGGTCCGCTGGCCAGCCCTTGTCTGTTTCTGTACTGGCATGATCTTTAGAACCTCATCCTTAAGAGATGCCCCCAAGAAAAAGTCAATAATCTCGGATCCCTTAATGGGCAGAGAGAAAAGGTAGATCTCCTCCAGGGACTTGATCTTCATGTCCTTAACCAGGCGGCCCAGCTTGGTGACAGGGACCCACTCCTTGTCTTCGACTTTACCTCCACGAGCCCCACGGCCTCGACCACGGCCACGGCCTTGACCACGACCGCTGCCGAAGCCTCTGCGGAAGCCTCCGCGGCCTCCTAATCCTGGGCCCCCGGGTCCTCCAGGCCCTCCCGCTGCACCAGCGTCATCTGCCATTTGGTGTTTTCCCAAAGTAGAAGAAGCAATCCACCCTTAATCTTATCATTCATAAATTAAAACAAAAAAATGTAATGGCCAAATACAAATTGACAAAAACAAAACCTGGAAAACAATAAGTTTTCCCTAGGGAGAGGATCATATGTCTGTTTGTCATGGTGCTCCAATACATAAAGATAGTTGTGTGGCTTTATACACACCTGGTTTTGCAATTATGCTTTGGGGAAAAAATTATCTGTGACTTAAAACATCTCAGTAGTGCATTGGACATCCAGGAGGGAAGAAAGAACTTTGACAAAAAGAAAAAAATGGTGCAAAGCAAATACATTGTATCAGTGATAATCATATCCTTCAGAGGACCTGGAGCACAAATGAGTTTTGCTCTTTCTAAAAAAAATAAATAAATAAATAAAAAATAAAATAAAACAGGACAACACACAAGAACACTGTTCATTGGCTTTACAAAAGCAAGGGCTCTGTTATGCTACCTACCCACATCTTGCTACTTTTAGTTTATGATCAGCTTTCCATCATTTAAAATAAAGTGATAGACCTCAACTGGCAAATATTGTGTCTTACATGTTTGCTCTATGGGACTATGTTCACAGATATAAGAAAGTCTTTGTGAAGTTTTGAGTTACAGAAATGATTTCAACCTTATTCTAAACTTTTAACACCCTGTTTTTCTCTTTGCAACACTTTCATGAATTAACTACATTTGTGTATGTTTCTGTATTTTAATTTCAGCAGTATACCTCCTCTCATACAAAGCCAATGAAGTACTATATTGATTTTTCATAGCTACAAATGAGTATAATTATACATTATAAAGAAAACCCTATTAAATAAGTCAACACAAATCCACAGTCATCTATTGGTGTATAAGAAAAATCACTCAACCATTCTCATATAATTATTCTTTAATTCAAAAAGTTTATTGAATATTGAAAAGAAATTAATGGGTCTCATACAAGTTTAGAAACATTAATTGAATTTTCCAAGGCTAGTTATGTGAAGGGCGTTTCTTGTTTTAGCTCAAAATTTCTGTCATTCCTAGCTATTGGTTTTTAATTTCATGGAAACATATAATCAACTATCATAGAAACTAGATTTTTACCATTCTGTTAAATCAAAAGGGCATATTTGAAGTCGACTTTGTAAGGGTGAAATCAAATGAATCTACTTTTTTTTGGGGGGGGGACTGGTTTTGTCCAGATTTGTACAGAACGCCACTGCTATTCTTAGCAAGGGCAACATGGGTAAGAAGAATATGCAATAAAGCATGACTTACAGAAGTAATAGCTAAGTGGAATGTGCAACATAATGGAAGTCAGTATTTAATGAGTTTTCCAGCAACAATAAAAACAAAATCACAGAGAAGAGCATGGTTGTCATTGGGGTCAAGAATTCTATTTGTATTTTTTAAGTGTTCCTTTTTATCAATTTACTTTTTACATTGCAATCCCTGTTCCCCCTACCTCTTCCCTCCCACTTCCTCTACTCCACCCTCCTCCCATCTGCTCCACGGAGAGGGTAAGGCTTCCCATAGGAAGTCTACTAAGTCCCACATCTACATGAGGCAGGACCAAGGCACCTATCCACCCCACACACCCCTGTTTCTAGGCTGGGCAAGATATTTCTCCAATAAGTCATTTTGTGCATTCATGTTAGATCTTGGACCCACTGCCATTGGTCTCATATATTGTCCCAGTCACACCATTGCCACCTATATTAAGGGAGTCTAGTTTGGTCTTATACAGGTTGCTCATTTGTCAGACCTGATTCAGTGATCTCTTACTAGCTTGGATCAGCTGAATGAATCTACTTCTTAGGGGTATAAAGACCACATTTCTTCTGCAATCTCTATTTTGGCAGAAATACCTCTTTACTCTTGCAGATAACCAACCATTTTGAGAAGTAGATGTCAGCTGCTATGGTCTAAATTATTGCTAAATGAAGGAATATGGGCTTATGCCTTGAAAACTTTTTAATCTAACAGTACCTACATAGAACCATCATCCCTATGCTCTAGCATCTTTGTTAAAAGAAGGTACGCTGCAGGCTACCAAAAGAGAAATATAAACACCAACCCAGCCACAACCATTTTTATCTACAATGGTTCCTGGTTTGCAAAATATGCTAGAGCAATAGTGGCATGAGCATGTGGGAGTAACCAACTAAGATCTGATGTGACTTAAGTCCCACTCCATGGGATGATATCCATACCCAACACTGCACAGGTAACCAAGAACCTGAAACTAGATAACCCAGGGACCTGAGGCAAAACTGTGTTGATATATTATTTCCAATTTATTAAAGCTTGCCTGAGGATGCAGAAACCAAAGTCATAGAAGCCCAGCACACTCCTTTAATCCCGACAGTCAGAAGCTAGGAGGTGGTGGTACACACCTTTAATCCTAGGACTCAGGATTAAGAGATAGACAGATCTCTGTGAATCCAATGCCACCCAGATCTACACAAGACTGATCCAATCCTAAAAAGAAACAACTCAAACAAAGATGATCTCAGCACCTGGGATCACATACCTTTTAATCCCAGCATTAGGGAGGTTTATAACACAGGAGCAGGGTCTTTAGTAGTCAGAATCAAGCATTCATTCTCCAGTAATATTGAGTATAGGAAGACACTGAAGTCTCAGGATTCTTCAGCTGCTCTGAGGAAAGGGAGCACTCTGATGAAGCTTGATAAGAGCTTTGAACCTGAGGTAGAGGTAAGAAGCTAGTGGCCAGCTGCTTTGCTTTCCTGATCTTTAGCTTGATGCTTGAATCCCAATAGCAGTCTCTGGGTCTTTTATTTATCACGTTACAGAAACCCAAATACTATTATTCTTCTTTTAAATGGAGAGGAGGAAATATACAAGTCAGGGGGGGTGACGATAAGGGAACCCACCAAGACAGCTGACCATAGATCTAGGAGTTCCTGGACTCTGCACCAACAGTTAGGGAGCCTCCATGGGACTGGACTAGGTTTTCTGAATGTGATAGTTGTATCGCTTGGGGTCTTTGTAAGGCTCCTGGTAGTGAAATCCAGACCTGTTCCTGGCACTTAGCTGCATTTTGGGAACCAGTTCTCCATGCTTCCCAGACTTGACACAAGAGGAAGAGAATGCTCCTGACTCAACTTGATGTACCATGCTTTGTTCAAATCCATGGGAGGCCTGCCCGTTTCTAAATGGAGACACAGAGATGAAGGGAGGAGTGGAAGGGGATGGGAAGCAAGGGCAGGGGAGACTGGGAGGAGAGCAGGGAGGGGAACCTGCTGTCACTATGTAAAATAAATGAAAAACATGTTATTTAAATCAAATAAACATTTTAAGTAGCAACAAAATATCTCCTAATGACATTCTGCTGTACTCATAGATCAGCGCCTTACTCAGTCATCATCAGAGAAGCTTCCTCCAGTTACAGATGGGAACAAATACAGAAACCCACAGCCAGACATTATGCAGAGAGTGAGGGGTGGGGAGAGAGCTTGGAATACTCAGTCCTAAAATGGGATGTCTCCATCAAATCCCTTGGGACTCAAAGAACTCTGAGTAAGAGGGGGCAGAAAGAGTGTTAAGAGCCAGAGTGGCTGGCAAACACCAAGAAAACCTCTAAATCAACTGAGAAAAACTCATATGAACTCATGAACTCACAGAGCCTGTGGCAGCATACATGGGTCTGCATCAGGTCCTCTGTGTGTGTGTGTGTGTGTGTGTGTGTGTGTGTGTGTGTGTGTGTGTGTGTGTGTGCTTCCAATGTTTTTATGAGATTCCTGGTTGTATGAATGTTGTGCCTTCTCATGGGCTCTTTTTCTTGTATGTGTTTGTTTTGTCTAAACCCAATGTGTTAGTTTTTATTTTATCTTATATCTTATCTTACTATATTTTATTTGTTATGTTTTCTTATTATCCTTTGGAAGCCTGTTCTTTTATAATTAGAGACAAAAAGGGCATGGATTGGTACAGAAGGAGACATGGGAAGGAACACAGAGTGGGGTAAAGGAGGGAAAACTGTAACCAGGACATATGTGAGAAAATAATCTATTTTCAATAAACTAAAAAAAATGAGTACACATGTAAATTAAAGGAAAATAAACCAATCAATAACATACACTCTATGCACCATACAAGTTTAACGCAACCATACCACAAAGGAGATAAAATGGCATTTTATGACATGGATCTAAGAAGAGAAAGTCAAATACAAATTAGAATTTGGTCAAAGTTCTAAGGATGGTAAAAGGTTAAGAGATACATTTTATATAATGGGTATACTAAAAGCAAAATCAAGAAAATCAGAATCTTGGTATATATTTCTAAAAATGGCAAAGAATATATATTCAGTTAATGCAATAGTGTGTATTTAGAAGAGAGAAGTTTACAAAGTACCCCCAAGGGAAGCTGGCAGATCCTGTATGCAAAGTTAAGAAATTTAGTCACTGTTCAGTATGTGATTTGGTAAAATTTTACCAAGAGGTCCCCAAAAATTTGTAAGATTTTGATAAAAGTAATTATTACAAAGCAAATACTTATGCTAGATATCAGCATAACTCAATACCATATTCTAAAATTAGAGAAAATAACAATAGGCTTAGACTTAGATAGCTGTAGCTGTGAAAATGCATGGTATCATTCACATACACACACACACACACACACACACACACACACACATATATATATATATACATACATACATACATACATAATACATACATACATACTAAAGCACATAAAGCATTGATCCAACTAGGACAGAAACCTGGTTCCTGGTTAGGTACAATCTCATATAATTTGACTAAGTGGATGGCAAATCAGATAGCATTGAACAGGAAGTAGCCTCTAAATATATTAATCAGAATGAACATAGGAGACCAAGTACATACTGTTTTGAGATATTTAACACTCATCAGACAGGTGAGAACAGATTAAGTTCAACTTTCATATCTCAAAACATGAGGTCAATGGAGATATATACTGAAAGAAATATAATTTCACTCAACATATACAAATCATCAACAATTATAAGAATGTTCTAATGCAGATGGGTGTGAATACTCACTAAATGTGTGTGTGCATGTGTATGTAAAGTCCCCTGTGAATTACAAGGATCAAAATCAGTTCATCACAAGGAGTTTGATAAAAATAAACATTGTCAGACCAGGTGGGTACCACATGTATTCAATCCCAGCACTGTGGATCAGAAGCAAGTGGATCTTTGTGAGTTCAAAGTCTCCCTTCTCTACAAAAGTTCCAGACCAGCTAGAGCTATCTGGATCATGTATCCAAAATGAAAAGTTTGTTTTCAGTCTCCTTGCTCAAGACATGATTAAGCACACTTACAACAAGGTTACAATATTTTTATTTCAAGATAAAATTAAACTGTGTTTTTTAAACACCAAAATTACCATATTTGCCACTTTCAAATGTACAGTCCAGTAATATTGAATATATTCACATAATTATATAGCATATCAGCAGAACTCTGTGCTAAATAGTTAACTCCACATCTCCTCCACCTTCATCCTCTGATAATTACTATTTTATTTTATATTTGTATGTCTGATTACTTTTGTCTCATAACTGGAACCAGTAAATCCATTTAGTATATTTCTTTTTGTGGCTGATATTTTTCAATTGGTATAATGTGCTCATGATGCATCTATTTCCTAGCACAGCTTAAAATTTCCTTCCTTTTCAAGGTTAAATAATATCCCACTACTTAAATAAATCACATTACATTTATCTATCCATGAATAGACACTAGGTTTCTGCTACACTTGGGGTATTATAAACATTGCTTCTGTGGGTGGGAAAAATATTCTTGTGTGTGTGTCTTCTATATATTGATTTTTTCCCATTGAATATACATCCTAAAGTGGGAATTCTAGATGAAGTGTTATATCTATTTTAATTTTTTCAGAAATCATCACATTATTTGAATACTAATTTAACCATTATACAGTACAGTCTCACCAAAAGACCAATATTATAAAGATGAAAATTCAAAATATAGTTTGAGTTACATTAAGTATGTTTGATATGGCAACACTGACACTGGTGAATAGATGTACTAGATGAGATATCACTCCTCAATAAAGAAATACCACCCTTTCAAATTGAAACATGATTTTGTGTTCCATAATAAGAACAGCTTTTAATACACAGTAGGAACTTATTAACCAAACAATGAATCAGATTTCTAACTCTCTCACAGCCCTAGCTATGAATTTATGCTCAGTCTTGAAGGTAAATAATATTGGAAACACTTATTTTACAAGAAGTAAATGGATAGAATTATTAGACTCTGGATATATGAATAACATATATGTTAATAAATGACCAAAAACTTTTCTATATTCTATGTTTATGGGTATTTTGTCTACATGTATGTAGGTCTGTGTACCATGTATTTGCCTGATGCCCATGGAGGACATAAGATGGTATCAGATCCCCTTGAACTGGAGGTACAGGCAGTTGTGAGTTGCCATGTGGTTGTTGGGAATTGATCTTCAGTTTTCTGTAAGAACATTAAGTACTCTTAGTCACTGTGCCATTTCCCCAGCCCTCAAAATCATTTTTCTGAATACAGCCTTTGAAGACTTCTTTTTTACCCCTAGTTTTTAATTTTTCAGATTGTTACATTATTTCTCACTTCTCTCTCCAAACTCTTCCATATAGCCCTCCTTGCTCTCTTTCAAATTCATGGACTCATTTTACATTAATTTCTGTGAAATGAATATGTGTTTATGCATATACATGTATATTCCTAAATATAACATGCTCAGTCTGTATGATACTACATATATATGTGCTTTAGGACTGACCATTTGGTATTGGATAAACAGTTGGTACACTCCTTCCTGAAGAAGATTGTTGCTCCCACTTGGCAGTTTTTTGTATAGGTTATGGGCTTCGTGGGTTTTTTCCTGTCCACTTTGGACTGTGTACTGGGGTCACCCTTGTTTGGCTCATGTTTGGGCAATAACATTAATGAGATTTTATGGGCATATCATCTCACAAGAATTTCCCTGATCCTCTGGCTCTTAAAATCTTTCTACCCTTTCTTGTGCAATATTCCCCGAGCCTTAGGTGCAAGAGTGTTTTGTAAATGTTTCTATTGAGGCTGGGTTCTACAACTCTGCATTTTGAGTGGTTGTTTTTTTCTGGTTGACACAGCAAGTTCCAGGACAACAGGGGCTACACAGCAAAACCCTGTCTCAAAACGAAGTTCTTCATTCAGTTATACTTAAGGAAATTAATTATATTAAATATATGATAGTGAGGATTTGGAGAAAGGGGAACACTCCTCCACTGCTGATGAGAGTGCAAATTCAAATTTTTGTACAGCCTCTTTGGAAATCAATATGGCAGTTTTTCAGAAAATTGTTAATCAATCTACCACAAGACCCAGCTATACCACTATTGGGCATACACCCAAAGGATGCTCAATCATACCACATGGATACTTGCTCAACTATGTTTATAGAAGCTTTATTCATAATAGTCAGAACCTGGAAACAACCTATATGCCACTCACACCAAAAATGCATAAAGAAAATGTGATATATATTGTCAAAAACAATGACATCAGGAAATTTGAAGTCTAAAGGATGGAGCTAGAAAAAAATACATCCTGAGTGAGGTAATCTGTATCCAGAAAGACAAATATGCCATGTGTCACTCATAAGTGATTATTATCTGTAAGGATAACCATGCTTCAATCCACAGGCCCAGAGAGACTAGATAACAAGGAGGGCCCAAGGGCAGATGCATGGATCTCCCTGGAAAAGGGAAATAAAAGAAATCTCCTGGGTGTACTAGGTAGGGATGGGAACTGGATAGATCAGGTTTAGGGGTGAATGGAGGTGGGGAGTACTGGAATAGATGCCTGGAAGGAGGGGCATTTTGGGGTCAGGTAGAAACCTGATGCAAGGTAAGCTATGAATCTACCCCAGCTAAGACTCGGAGTAATAGTAGATACATAACCTGAACTGTTTACTATGTTCAGAATAGTGACTACCCCAATTGTCATGAGAGAGCCTTCATGCAGTAACTGATAGAAACAGATGCAGAGACCTACAGCCAAACATCAGGATGAGCTTAGGGAATCATGCTTAAGATAGGGAGGAAGGATTGTAGGAGTCAGAGGGGCCAAAGATATCACAAGAAAACTCATAGAAACAACTAACCTGACTCATAAGAGCTCACTGTCTGAACCAACAACCAGGGAGCCTGCATGGGACCGAACTAGGTCTTTTACATATATGTGACAGTTATAGCTTGGTCTACTGTAGGATTCCTAACAAGGGGAGCAAGGGCTGTCCCTAATGCTTAGATGGTCTTGAGAACCTATACCTCATACTGTATTGCCTTGACTAGGCTTGATACAAATGGGGGGGCTTAGTCTTAAGCAACTTGATATGCCATACTTGTTGATACACATGGGAGGCTGCCCTTTCTGAACAGAAACAGAGGAGGAGTGTACTGGGGGACAAAGGGAGGTGAAGGAAGGAAATGAAGGAGAGATAAGGGATGGGGAAAGAAGTAAAATAAAATAATTTTTAAGATATATATACACACAGAGAGAGATATATAGATACACACACACACACACACACACACACACACACACACACACACACATATATATATATATATATATGGGATCCTCAAAATGGCTCAATAGTTAAAGGCACTTGATGACCACCATTTGATACCTGGGACTCACATAGTAGAATTGTAAAAGAAAGTAACAACTTCCACATGCTGACCTCTGATTTGTATACAGCTCTATGGCATGCTTCTACTCACATATATGCATATGTAAATACACACATATAAATACACACAACGTATGCATCTTCAAAACAGATTATGATATACTGAAGCATAATACCTTATCTAAGTTAAAATAGTACATGTTCTTGCCTTCAGGAATAGAAATACTTCAAAAATAAATTTTTAAACAGGATATGATGGAATAACAAGATAGGTATAAAAGTCAAGGGTAGTTATCAGGCAGAAAGTTTTATAAAATGACCATCAATTTAGAGTCATAGATAAAACCTTCCCCTAAGATAGTTCAAAATTTCAAACCATTTTTAAAAGACTATATATTATGATTTATTTGGCTATTACTCAAATGGATATTTTCCCAGACAGTAGATCATAAATTACACTTGTTATTTTTAAAACACTCTGACACATAGATGGAAATGTGAGTTTCATTTTGGAAAAGTATAAGATATTCCTCTGTGTCAAAGTTCCTGGGAGTAGGGTAAATAAAATATCCACACTGCTAGTTACCCTGATGTAAACAGAATTTAGGCCTCTGTGTTGTCAAAACCCACTTCATAAATCAGTAATTTATCCAATGGTTAAAAAGCAAGAAGTTACCCTGAAATGTGCAAAGGTAATATTTCATGATTAACCTTCATCAATTACCTCCCTGACATGATATCTCCAAAGTATCCACCATGGTGGATTAGAATGAAGGTCTAGCATTCATTTTTGTTGAAGATATAAATGTAATAAACACAGGGTGCCAGCTATTGCTATTTCTCTTTACTTAATATATGGCACCCTGACGTTTCGATGAGAAAACAAAAAACATTATCATTTCACAGCAACAACTTAAAAAATCTAAAAGCTCAGAAATGCGTTCAAATTTCATATTAATTTAATGCCAATGCTAGTACAGGATTTGGCTAATGACTGTGTTTTCAGATAAAGGAATCTGACATAATCCCATTCAGAACTGCATATCTATGAATAGGTCACCTATGTATCTCTAGGCTCAGAAGGAGCTGTGATGTTTGAATAGAAAGATAAATACCAAAGTCTGTATCTGCAGAAAGACTTTTTAAGCATACATGGAGCATACACCTTATGGTAGTTTCAATGAGAAATGACCACTAATGTTTTGAGGATTTGAATACTTGGTTCCTAGTTGTTGGTGATGTTTAGAGAGGTTTAGGGAGTGTGGCCTCACTGAAAGAAGTATGTCAGTGAAGGCAAGCTTTATGAGTTTGAAGACTTATGACATTTGCACCTTGTTCTCTCTGTTTCCTACTTCTGGTTCAAGATGTGAGGCTCTCCACATGCTGTTCCAGCCTTCTGCCTCTGCTCCATCATCACTGGACATTAAACCTCTGGAAGTATAAACTAAAACTCTTCCATTAGTTGCCTTAGTCATAGTGCTTTGTAATGCCTTTAGAACAGTAACTAATACTAGCCTATAATGGATTTAACTAGGAAATAGCTAGATGTCCATTCTCTCCACTGTTGTTTAATATTTGTACTTGAAGTCCTAGCTACAGTAGTAACACAAAAGGAGATAAAGTAATACAAAAATGAAAGGAAAAAATTGAAGTATCTTTATTTGCATATAATATAATTCTATACATTAAAAACTCCATCAGAAAAATACACCTATAGGTGACAAATATTTTCAGTACAGAGGTAAGATGCAAAATTAATAGAAAAAAATAGCATACTTCCTATATACCCTGATAAATATACAAAAAAAAAAAATAGGGAAACAATCTCATTCACAATACACCCTTACTTCATCATCTCTGTTCCCTCCTATGGAACTTTATTGACTACTCCCTGCATCAACCATGCCCAATTAACATCAGTGACTAGGTCCTTCTCTTTCACACAGACCAACTCCCCTCACCCCTTTTCCCTAAATGGCAGGGCTCCTTCTTGTCACTCCAACAGCTGCTAAGCTTGAGGACCTTTCCCACTGGATTCATTTATCCCACCTCAAACCCTTCTCCACCAATAACTCACCCGTCACATACAGCAACTACAACAGGACCCTGTTCCCTTAAGCTTGGAGGGACACTGAGATCAACTACACTGCCTCCTATTCTAGAAGATTAAGGATTCACTCCTTTAACTTCACTGTGCAGGATTGGGAACCTCATGCTTTCCTTCCTGTCCTCAGGCTGACCTAAACTCTCCTACTTCTAAATATACCCCACTCACCAGTCCCTTCCCTATATAGCCCTCAATAATTCATTTAAAACTTCCAATCTAACTGATCAGCTGTTGTTACAGGAATGCCAGCCAAAAACCACAGATCTAGAGACACAAATCATCCAACACTTGTGCCTCCAAAGTAAAGGCAACATTTCTAACATGAGTATGCAGCTAATGTGTCTAATATTTATATTTTCACAAACCCAAAGGATCCTTGTATGTTCCAGGGAGCCTAATTGGACCCAATTAAACAGGTCAGATTCACTCCAAATAAATATTACTCAACTTCTTCCTGGCCTTGGGACTTCTTCCCTTGTCTTGGTACCCCCTTGGAAGCCCCTCCCCCATTTTACAATTCTCCCCTCAAGTACGAGGACCTAAGAAAAAACTTTTTTTTAAAACTTATCCTTGTCCTCTGCTCTTGCCAATATCTTTCCAGGCCTCAAAGGCGCCAGAGTTCCATACAGTCAGGACTGCAATGCAACAACCAGCTACCAGGATATGGCAGCACCCCAGCTTTCTCAGATCCCCCAAAGACCATCAAGGCTACCAAGTCAGCAGGAAGCAGTCTTGAGAACTCAACATCCTTATTCCCTGACCTACCACGCCCAACCCCCCACCTTTTTAAACTCGAAAAATAAAATTTAAAAATTTGTGATAACTCAAACTTGTTAAATGAAAAACCTATATAACGAAAACTTTACGATGCTGAAAACAGAAAATGAAGGAGATATCATAAAAACAGAAGTATGTCCCATGTTCATGGATTGGCAGGACTAATACTGAGACAATTGCCATCCTACCAAAAGCAGTCTACATATTCAACACAATTCACAAGTCCTCATAGAAATTAAAACGATCATATTAAATTTCATTTGGAAACTCAAAAGACCCATGTGTTGACATTAAAAGCAGATACACTGATCAATTGAATATAACTGATGGCTCAAATACAAGCCCACACTCCTGTAGCCACCTGCTTTTTAACCAAGAGGGCAAAAATACACAATGTAGAAAGAATGCAATCTTCAACAATTAGCGTTGTTCAAACTGGAGTGTAGAAGAATGAAAATAGATCCAATTTCATGATTTGCACAAAAATAAATTCCAAATAAGTCAAACATAAGGCCAGATACCCTGAATCTGTTAGAGTAGAAAATATAGAATATATTTCAATTTCAGGCCCATGAAAGTACTCTCTGAGCATAATCAAGAAAGTACAGTCATTAAAACCAACAACTGATAGATGAAAGCATATGACAATTAAAATATTCTGTGCAGAAAAGGACACCATCATTCAAGTGAACAGACAGCCCACAATAGTAAAAGAAAAAAAAACAAAACAAAACAGTTTGCCGGCTATATACCTACCAGATGGTCACTGTCTAGAATATACAAAGAACTAAAAAACTAAAATAAATAATCCAAAAAATTGGGATGAGAAACTAAACAGAATTCTCAGAAGAAGAACGCAAACAGTTGACAAATGTTTTAAGTATTTGACATTCTTATCCATAAGAGAACTTCCAAGTAAACCTACCTTAAAATGTCATCTTACCTTACTAAGAATGACTATGACCAGAGACAGGGTGGGGGAGAGATGAAGGGAGGAAGGTAGGTAGGGATTGAGGGAGGAAGGAAGGACGGATGGAAGGAAGAAACAAAGGAAGGAAGGAAGTTAATGAAATGGCAAGTTCTTGCATTGACGCTGGTGTGGGGAATCATTACTTATTCTCTGTTAGTGGAACTACAAACTGATACAACCCCTGTAGCATTAAGCCAAGAGGTTCCTCAAAAATCTGGATATGGATCTACCACATGATTGATACAACTATACCTCTCCAGAATATATTCCCAATGGACTCTATATCCCACTACAGACTTATTTCCTCATCTATTTCTTCCTGCTATATTCACAATATTCAGGAAACTTAAAGAGCCTAGATGGTCATCAACTGATGAATAGATAATGAGAACACAATACATATACACAAGGGAATATTAGTTATTTATAAAAATAAATTATGAAACTCACATAGAAATGGGTAGAGCTGGATATAATCATTTTGAGTGAGATAACTCAGATTAATAAAGACATATGTTATATGTCCTTTGTTATATGGTGATGATAGCTTTGAATCTTTAGATGTGTAAATGTTGAAATTTAGAGTATCCACAAAATTATTAAACTAGTAAGAGGCCAATGGTGATAGGATTGGTGAGGATTTCAAAGGAATGGATTGAGAAAGCATATGGTACAAGAGGGAAAAGAGAAATAATGGAAAAGAAAAGGTTAAATTGGATGGGGAATAGGAAATCAGGGTAGAATGAATTGTAAGATGGGATTACAGAGAGAGTATAGGAAGACAAGGTGAAGGACAGGAGTAGAAAAAACTTTGAAAAAGCCACATGGAAACCTACTAATATAAATGGTTTCTAAAATCCATACATATGTAACAGGAATGTGAATATAGTTACCTTCTAATAGTGGATAGTATCTCTTCCCAGGTATCATAAACTATAAAATAAAAGGCTTAGTAGTGCCAGATGTGGTCTGCCTTCATTTTTCAAGTTGATGAGCAGTGGAATCCAATAGACGTCCCCTTCACCAAATATAGGCTATTGTCATTGCTCTTTATAAGCATCCAGATCTTAATGTTATAACCCTATTTCTGAAGACACCACTTACTAGAGTCATAGAAAATAGAGAAATGAAGCTGTCACTGACATGAGACTTCCATTCTTTCTGGAAAAGAAAAATTGCTGGGAGAGAAAATTAACTGGCAGTCTTACCAAAATGTGAACCGTAAAAGATCCTATAATGACTGGCCTGTCAAGATAGGCTCTCTAACGTACTAAGGGTGCAAAAGCTAGGGAAGTTACCAAACACTTTCTGATCTGATTTAAGGCCAGTTTCACAAGACGAAAGTCATCTCTGATACCATTAATTAGGCCAAAACATATGGCTGGCTAGATCATATGACTAAAGGAAAACTCAATAATATTAATCTGCTTTTTTAAAAAATAGTGATATCTTGTTTTTTATCTAATAGAGCTTGCATGATGATCAGAATGCAAAGCTAGTCATAGCTATAGAGGCCAGGCAATGGTACATACCTTTAATCCCAACAGCCATGCTAGTTATCCATAGAAATTGGTGCATCCCTTTAATCCCAGCACTACAAAGGAATATAAGACAGTCTGTTGTGACTACAGTCACACTGAGGATAGAACACTCCAACCTCTGAAGAAGTGTGGGATTTTCCTGTTGCAGTGTCTCTAAAACAGTCTCCAGCTGCCACCCAAGCTCCAGAAGCACCTGGGCTCCAAATGCCACAGGGATTACCAGCCCTAGATCAGTTGGATCTGCCTTCAGGAATCTCCCACCACATCTGCTTCTTAGTAGAAATCGCATATGCATTTTTCAGACATGCACTAGTTCTCTCTCTCTCTCTGTCTCTCTCCAACACCTCAACATCTGTCTCTGCTTTTTTATTATTATTCAAGCTACATAAAGTGTCCCCTAAACTGTTACCTTTATATAGTCTAGTACACATCTCAATCCTCATCAGAGAAATTTCTTGGATTGCAGTAGATGGAAATTAATACAGAGTCACAACTGATCAACGTGGTTACAGTTTTATACAGGCAGATTATATGATAAGAACTACATTTTATAAATTTGTCTTCATGTTAAATGCACTTTGCAAAGAATTACTGATTGGTGTTTATTGACCTAATGGATAAAACTGTTCTCAATGTGTCATCAAGTTTAAAATATTTCAGCAGACACCCAAACAATATTAGTTTTCATGAAATTAATACTAGATTTGAATAACCCAACACTCTCCCCCAAATTTGTGTAAACAGCAAAAGCTTCAAGAAAACAGGTCTTTTTGCCCAACACAGTCTCTGCCTCTCAGGATGGTTTTACTCTGCTCTTATCCTCAACATTAATACAGGAAAGGTATAGGTACCCTCTCTGACCCATGCTAACAAAGGTACATGTGATCCAGTGAGGACTGGCAAAATCTAAAGTTTAAAAATTCTGCACCTGGCAGACTACAATTCAGACTATGATTCTGACTGTGAAAATGATGGAACTGGTAAGTATTAAAGGAGTAAAGAACTTCTTCAAAACCAAAAAGACAACAAACATGAAAGGCAGCAGTAGGAAGATCCCTGGAAAGGATGGTACAAGAAATATAGAGCAAACAGGCTTGAGAACTTAGCTGTGATCCTGTGATTCACGGCCACCTTACATCATCTTTGAATGGAGAAGTAATGAAATGACATACAAGGCTCATTCAAGTTTTCTCTTTCTTGTGACACACAGAAAACTGGAGATTATAAAGTTTAAGATGATGAAGAAAATGTTGTATGTGTCAACACCTAAATTCTTTTTCAGCTGTAAAGAAGAATGAAATTATGTCATTTGCAAGAAAACACATGCATCACCATCGTCATCATCATATTAAGCAAATTGTGGAGTCTCATAGAGACAAATGCATGTTTTTATATTATATACGGTTCCTCTATGGGTTAAATGGGTACATAAAATCGCCTGCATATGACATGTACGTGCATATAATATGAAAGAAGGAGATAAAAATTTCTAGGAGAGCAAAAGGAGAAGGATAAGAAAATGTAGTAGAAGAGGTCATGGCAGACACTCAAAAGAAGAAACTCAAATGGATGAGAAATAATAAAAGAAAGGTTCAACATCACTAGTCATCAGGAAAATGCAAATTAAAACTACTTTGAAATTTCATCTTTCACCTATCAGAGTGGCTAAGATCAATAAAAGCAAATGACAGCTCATGCCAGTAAGGATGTAGAATAATAATACTCTTCTATTGCTGGTGGGAGTACAAATGGAACCTGGTGTGCGAGAACCACAGGAAATGGAAATTGATCTACCTCAAAATCCAACTGTATCATTCTTGGGCATCATCCTACCACTGAGACATTTGCTCATCCATGTGCATTATGGATTTATTCATCATAACCAAAACTTTCAAACAACCTAGATATCCCTCCATATAAGAATGATTTTTTTAAAATTGTGGTACATTTACACAATGGTGTATTGCTCTGGTATTAAAAAAAATGACATCATGAAATTTGTAGGCAACTAGATGGAATGAGGAAAAAAACATCCTGAGTGAGGTAGTACACACCCAGAAAGACTAATATGGTATATGTTTTCTTCTATGTTGATATTAGGTGTTACATCAATGGTAACCAAGCTATATAATCCATAGAACCACAGAGATTAGATATACAGTAAGAGACTAGAGGGGACAGATAAATTTCCTTAGGAGGGGGAAATATAATAAACTGTCAAGAATGACAGGAAGGGCTGGGATAGGGTATCAAGTAGGAAGGGGAATGGAAGAGGGAGTGTGGGATATGGGAAGAGAAAGTTAAAAAAGGGTTATTTGAAGGGTAGTATGGAAACAATATAGTAGAAATTTCATAAAATACATGCATATACAAAGGTGATCTAAATGAAATCACCAAATAATGGAAAGGACAAAACTTCATCTGGCCATCTCTTATCAGCAAAATGAAGCCTCCAGTTCAGAAGGATCATCTAATTGAGTTATAAGCCAAAAGGTCCCATGGGAATTCCTAAACAATCCAGGCTGATGCCAAACTGTATGTTTTTCTCCACAAATTAACATCTAGGCTCCATGGCTAAAGACAACATCTACACAACTCATTAAACATGAAGAAGTCAACCTCGTGCCTACCTAGAGCCTTCACCCTATATAGGGTAGTGTTCTTGGTGCCAGAAGGTACTCTGCATGAAGCCAAAAAGAAATGCCAATTCAATGACTTAAATCACCTTTCTTTATCTCACATTCTAAGTTTTCACAACCTCTTAAAATAATGAACCATGTAGTGAACAAGCTTTCAAAATATTAATCTGGGGGCTACTGTATATTAGAACAGCTACCAATTGTTATGATATTGCAAGTATTTGGAAACATTACCTTTCCTAGTTGAGCAAGGTGTAGTGAAGACAGAGAAAACCTGGTCATCTGCTAGAGCAGAGGAATCAACTCTGGTGACATTTTAGATTTCTAGAGCAGAATACTGGCCAGGTTTTATTAACTCAATTAGGAAATCAAGAAACTTGTGATGTAATTTCCAGTATAACACAGCCAGATCTGAGGAAACTTTGCTGAAAAACTGCCCAGACTTTGGCACAGGATAAAAAATGTTA